>NC_134705.1:98143738-98443738 GCF_043290135.1 Rhipicephalus microplus
CGTCATAGTGACTTCATGATGACGTCAACAATTGTGGTGAACTGTGACGTAATTGTGACGCGTATAATGACGTTATCTCATGACTTTTACTGCATCACCCGTGTTGAAGCCGACAGTTTTCGCGTTCGAGGCCACCTAAATGCTCGTTCACACGTGCGTCTTGCTGCAATCGCACAGCCAAGTTAGTCGCAAAGCGACAAGCGTCCAATTCCAGCTTTGGGAGATTCCTTCTGAAGGCGAAAGCCTTACATGTGTCGTCAAAATGGAAATCTGGCCGTCACTGGCAACCATCCCATGAAGTCGGTGATGCGATACATCATCAGGTCAATGCCGCACCATATGACCTTATCAAGATGCCACAAGTAGCGAAAATGTGAGACGCCATCGGGACGTAGCACCACACAATGGCGCTGTAGCACTGTCCTTTGAGCGGCAAAAAGAGCTAGAAAGCGCGCGAAAATGAAGACTACGCTCGGCAGTTGTGTGTGAAGCTACGGTTTGTGTCCCATGTTCCATAATAAACTGAGAACAAAAAATACGGCTTTCGTCTCCAAGTCATCATAGGTGAATATTTGAGGGTGCCTTTGAGCTTTGGGACACAGTAACACCTAAGCCATAGGCATTTTTACATGTCTTATCTGTGTTTGTTATAACCATCATATGTAGTAAACAATGCAATCTAGTAACAAAAGTAACTGGAAACTTTGTGTCACCACTATGCTACCTCATTTTGATGTAGCAATTTTAATCGGTTTGTATTGTCCCCTTGGTAAAGTGATTCAATGGTGGGACTGAATTTCAAAAATGTTTTTCTTGTAGTAAAATATTTAAATAGTGGGACTGAATTTTAAATATATTTTTATGACTAAAACAATAACGACCTTGATCAAAGTATCTGTGGGCGAAATTTTCATGATTACCAATCGTATCTGTTTTTCTGTTTAGTTTATATAGGACAACTATACTTTTCTGTAGGCGCCTCGTCATAGGCCTAAGAAGTGTTTTTCCCAAGTTCTGGATTTCATTTTAGAGCCTAGGTGCCACATAGAGGCCAAACAAAAATGTTTAGAAGGACTACGTGTTATGGCGAGTTCTATCAAAGCGATTTTTAATTGATCTATAATTTTCTCGCCCCAAAAACGTCTCCGAAAACACGACAATTTACTGAACCCTAATTAACTACGCGCTAAACATGTAGCATAGAATATAAATTAACTATGATGAACTGACACGTTCCTGGGAAAACGCAAAAAAAACAAGTGTTGAAAAAATAAGCTAAAGAGTCAATAAAATAGTTGCGGAAGGGGTACCCTAACTCTATTTCAATTCCTTTCCGGAGAATTAGAACTTGCCGTATCTTCATATCTTCATTCCTTTCCTTTCCTCGGAACGAAAACAACTTGGCCCATTGTCTCTCCGAGAATGGCCAGGCAGTTACATTCCAATATAGCGAAGGCATTTACAATATAGGAAAGGCGTCTTGATAGGTTCATGGATTTAAGAATAAACTCCCAATGAAGCTGATGTAACCAAATGCATTAAGAATTGCAAAAGTACGCCAAACACATGATCAAGGTCGAGGGTTAGTAGTTTAGTGGCATATCTCGTGCAGTTTCGGGCAAAGGCACCCATATTTCTAGACGGAGGGGGGGGGGGGGGGGGAAGTATGGTGAAAAAAAAAAGAAGGGGGAGAAGTATGAAGGGAGATTATACTCAAGCTGGTATATGAAAGTTTGCTGTGAACATAAGCATAGCGCCAGAGCTAATACACGTTACATATTAGAGAGCAGCTTTTTCGAATATGCGTCCGAGTTGCCGCAGGCACCCGACGCAAAAACAAACAGAAGAGTGAATGGAAGGGGGGAGGCGGAGAGCGGGCAGCTGGTGCGCCCACCAAAGAAAAAAACTTGGCTGCCTATCCGCGTGTTTCACTGCAAATGTCGTCGAAAGACTACTCTTCCGTCTGGAGAGAGTCAATAAAACGTTTATTCGGTGTGCTCCTCGACGAAATTGGTGAACAGGCTTGTGCAGGCGCTGCTTGAGACATGAGTTCTATATGTCAGTAATCTTAGAAAATGAAATAATCTGTACATGACCTCCAATATTTATAGCGAGCATGCGGTGTGCGACATGTCGGAGGCCATAATTTGTAGCTGCATCTTGTCGTTTTAGCAAAGCGTAGGAAACACACGCATTTTCGTGCGTGGCGTCGCATTGTCGCTGCAGCGTAATAAATACTACGCTCTCTAAAATCACGTATCTATGTATTTACTAGCATAAAGAAACATATTGCGAAATATTGATTGTTGCTATTGCACCTCAGATATGCGTAATATTTGCTCTTCCATCGTGAATGTGCACAGGTATCAGCGCAAACACCCCAAGAAGATCGGTGGGCGTTGAGGAAGTGGTTGAACTTTAGCGTTGTACCTGAACCCTACTAGTCGAAAGACTGATATTCAGACAGAGCAAACTTTTCGCGTAGAAGTATCTTAAAAAAGACTATAGTTCATAAAAAAGTCAGAAGGCGTGTGTTATGATTGTAGTTCCCAACGACAGGTACTGACGGCTTAGAGCAGCATTTAAGCCAAAAATTGTGACAAACTTCGGAGCCACATAGCCTGTATAGGAGCGGAATTGCAGTAGGTGCCCTACTTGTAACTGTACCGTGCCTGTAATCGGCCAAATCGTTAAAAAATAGCGTTTTATTGTTCGATTCGAGGCTCTTAAGTACTAATGTTTGAAGTTTCAAAAACAGCGCGTAGACGCAAACTTGCTCTATTTTCGAAAAAATACGATTCCATTCCCATTCCCTTCAGTGCGAAAGGCCTTTAATTCCAGTCGCAATCTATCCACTAAGCGTTGTCCCCATTCCATTCTGGGGTCGCGAAGCTGTGGAGTGACTGCGGGGTCATTCCGATTCCGGAGTGGGGACTCGGCAACATTGGTCACCTTATAACGATTTTATTTTTCATAGGTCTGGTCTGCCTCGATTTCGTGAAGATTGAACGGTGCTCACGTGACCCAAGAATTTTTGTCACTGAGATGATTTGCATAAAATACTCTAGCAATAATGTTTACACATGTATATTTCACACACACTTTCGAGAGAAATTTTTTTTAATCGAGGGCCCCGATTCAAACAGTTCTCGTGGGATGACCCTCTATTGCAGTTCAATTGGGGATACTAAAGCTTTGCCTTTAGGAGTTGAACGTGATAGCGATATTCTGTTCTTAGTCCATACTTCAAGCGCTTAAGTGCATGAACTCTTTTCGAACTTGCTATGTGCATCCACTAGGTGGCCTTAAGGGAAAGGACACGGTAACGTGTGCGTTTTATGTAGTGGGTGACCGGCTTTAAACCACAGTCATCACGATAACCACTTGTTCTGACCCTCGATGACAGTGTACGCTTTTGCCACGCATTATTTATACAATTTTTCGTTGCATTGTAGAACATGCATACTACTTACTGTCAATGCGTTTGCAAGCAGAGGAAGTTATTTTCAATGTATTCACAAACAGATGCGTGAAAAATGTTAAATCATCATAACAGGTGCTAGTCATCGCGATAAAGATGTGCCACTTGGTGTCAACCAGATTTATTCAATCATGCCACTTGTGAAAGTCTGTTCCAAAATCCGAACACGCAGTTGGCCAAATTTTTCGCCAGTAATCAGTCTGCTGCGACATCTGGGAGCACCAGCACAAAACACAAGTGATGCATTTAATTGTGGTTGCGCTGATCAACAGGTGGCAAGACAATCTGCTAACTCTCGACAACTGGGCCAATGACGTGTCGATGCCTGAAGTCTAAGGGTAGTTTCACAACTCATCTGATTGCATATTTCTAGAGGTGTCAACGTGGGTGCAGACATGTCAGAAGGGGCTATAAAGTAGGAGCATGCTGGGAACTGTGACCACAGCATGGAGACGCGTTTTTACCTTGAACACAGCAGCAGCGGTCGTGAACATCCATGACGTGTCGATGCATGGAGTCTAAGGGTACTTTCGCAACACATATGACTGCATACCTCTATGTGTTAACGTGGGTGCACAAATGTCAAAAGGTGGTAGAAAGCAGGATCATGCTGGGAACAGCGACCACAGCATGGAGACGCATCTTCACCTTGAACACAGTAGGAGCAGTCGTGACCGTCCAGTTTTCCACGAGCTCGTGCGTGTTGTAGACATTGAGCACACCGTAATGGTGCACCCTGAGTGATGCCGTCGCGGCGGCCAGTTCATCCCTGATTTCCACCGTCTGAAACATGTCTAATCTGGCGTAACTGCGGGAGAAAAACAAAACAAACAGAAAAGTATCAGGCTAGAATCGGAATAGGCACTTGCCACCCCGTTCTGCATTTTTTTTTTCCGCTCGAAAGCGATTCAATAGATTCAATGGAAGACATAACCACAAATATTCACTGGCGCCCGTTTTTGCTCGTATACTAGTGCTCTCGAAACTATTTTTCCCGAAGACTATTGCCGACTTGAACTACTTACCAATATGTGCTTTTCAATCTGAAGACATTTAAAAACAAATAGAAGCTTTTTTTCTTTTAGTTTTGAAATATTTGTGAATATGACGTGTTGGCAGTGCCCGAGTGAATTATTTGTAGACTTTTGCTGCGCATGTCCATTGTTTCTCTGCCGTTGGCTAAGAGCTCTAAAAGTCGACTGATAATGGGCTGTTACAGTGTACAGCTTTCTATTTTTTTTTTTTTTTGTGGTTGCCCCACCTGCTTTGGCCTAAGTAACCTGCAAAACTTGCAAATAAATAAATAAATAAAGTTAAAATATGGTTCGTTGTTTCGTCATAGGAATAGGTGTAACAGCAAAATGAAACCTGTCGTAGTAATTTTAACTGTACATTTATAGAGCAGAACAAGATGACAAGTTGGGCCAGGTGGAATTACGTTCATGTTTGAAAATTTGGTTGAAAATCACCGAAAAGACACGGACAGAGGAGGCTGACACGTTGTGATTCTCCCAACTGGAGTTTTATCAATAACAAAAACGTTTTTTTGAAACGAAAACATGGTTCTTCGTGCATGTGCAACGCAGTAATTTGTGATACGAGCGCCTTTTTTTATATATAGCGCAACAATCGTGGCGAACTTCGGTGACTGAGTGAATCTATCTATCTAGCCACCTATGACTTTTCGCTCTCCTGGCCGTGTGAATAATGGTACCGATACCAAACATGGTATGGCATAACATGGCTGCATGACTAGTATAAGTGACTAGTCATAACATGAAAATCATGACATGTATGTCATGAATGTCATGATTTACATTTCATGGTCCTGCAGCTATAGCGGTGCGTTCGTTCACATGGCATGTTGCAAAACTAGTATGGTATGGCATGATGGCATGGTGAACACAAGTGACAGACCTTAACATGGAAATCGTGACATGCGCGTCATGTAACAACATGACTACATACCCCGCTTATGATGCGCTCGTGGCCCTTTCGCTAGCGTCACATATACCAAACTTGGTATTACAGTACGGGAATGGATGACAAAGGTACGTTGGTGCAAACATATTACAGCCATGAGGTGCGTTTCATGAAGCAACATGATAACATACCACGCTGATGATGCGCTCGCGGTTGTTTAGATAGCCGCAAATACACCAAATTTAGTATTATGTGACGTGAATGGACGACGAAGGCAAATGACATGTACAAACATGATGATCATGATATGCATGTCATATAAACATGACTACACGCTACACTCATAGCGCGCTCGTGGCCATTCCCTAGCTGAACATATACCAAATTCGGTATCACATGATGGTAACAGACGACGAAGGTAACTGACACGTTCAAACTTTATAATCATGGCATGCATTTCATCTAAAACAGAACTACAGGCTGCGCTTAAGGCACGCTTGTGTGGCCGTTTTACTAGCTCCAGATATACAAAATTTGTTATCAGGGGAAGTGAATAGACGACAAAGGTAAATACCACGTTCAAACATGATAATCATAACACGGAAGTCATGTGCGGCAGAATTTCGTTCACCTCGTAACTTAGTCCTGATATTAAAGTGACATATCAACATTCTTCATTCGTGCTTCCCATATCATCGATTACCACTGTACGTGGGATGTGACAATTATTTATTGCTACATGCTCAGTTGCACATGCACGAAGAACCGCGTATCCACTGTAAATACTTTTTCCTGATTATTAAAAAATTATGGACCATCTCGGCGAAGGAAAAAAAAAAACTGATAGGATGCGAAGCAGTAGTGGTGCGCACAGCGTTGACCCGGTATAAACGGGCGTTGACGCGGGTTCTGGAAGAATGGTTTGAAGCGAAACTCGGTGTAGCCTTTACACGCGTAAACGCTTATTTGAAACGCAGACACGGGAGGTGGGTTGGGTCTCCTGTAAGTTTCATCGCAGATAAACAAGCCAAAAGAGCATACATATTTAGTCGCACGTCCGCAACAGCCATACGGACGCAGCCTGCTAGCCATTTGCAATGACAGGCCACGTCCGTATGGCTGCTGCGAACGCGCAACTAAACCGTCTAGTGTTTCCACTCGACGTGCGATCGAGCATTGCGCGGGGTGCAGAAGGTGAAGGGAGAGAGTGAAGTGCATTGCAAGTGGGTGAAGGAGCCGGCAGCTGCAGCTGGCGAGAGAATGACGTCAACCTGCAGCTGCGACTGCACGTACTTGGCACCGCTTCAACAGCTGTGTGTGTGTGGGGGGGGGGGGGGAGGGGTTCAGCGTTACACAGGCTACTCAAAGAGCTGCTTCGCATCTAACAAAACTTCAATTGTGAGAGTCAGCACTGTCAGCCTCTTCTGTCCGTGTCTTTTCGCTGTGCTTCAACCCAATTTTGAAACATGATAGAGGAGAGCTTGTGAAATGTCTATTATCGCGCAGCGTGTATGAACCAACGCTGGCGCAGCTCCATCCTGGTGAATCACGTCTATGACCGAATGGGGCGGACTCATCTTAGACAATTTTTGTATTTATTTCTTCAGGGATCCTTATCATATTGCACATGCTTATGCAGTTTTTTTTCCGATTTCCAATGTGTAATTACTTTTCCTATAAGTATTCTTGTTCCTGAGATAACTGAAGTACACCCCCTATCGTTTAAGGACACCATAGAAAAAAAATGTGCGAAATAAAAGTGACATTTAAGATATGGCAGCATAGAATAATGACTAGACATAGAAAGTATGCAAGAGTTTTTTTTTTTGCGGTTTTTCTTGTTTTTTACAGTAAAATGAACTTACCTTTTTCTGAAGGAGTCAGGATTATGTTACAGTTTTAAAAAGTAATATTAAAAAGGGTCGTGCTCTAAATTCTGCTCCCATACTTGCATTATATGCACGTACAGATTTCTATTGCAAAATAAATATTGTTGTACCTGCCCAAGCTGCAAAGATATTGAGGCCGCCGAATTGAAAAGTCGTAAATTCACTTTTTTGAGAAAAATAGAAAGAAAAAACTGATAACACTCAGTTTCTTCAAAAAACACCAATCATGGTGGGCATGTTTTGCAATGCTCATAACGGCGCTTATAAATTGGTAGTACAGCTTCGGGTGCAGGTGTTGGCAAATTATGAAGAAGCCCCGATGAAGCTCACCACTTTGCGCAGGTTCTGCAGTGTGCTAGCACCAAGACTCTGAGCACTCAGAATGGCATGTGAAAATTTGTTGAGAGATAGAAAATACTTGCCGAAACCAAATGTGTCAAGTAAAAAACAATGAACTTTTTTGTCACTTTTGTCCGAGTGGTGCGATAGCCGGAGGAGTGTCGCTTATTCGACGCGGAACTTGACCATAAGGTTGCCTACCCGCGAAATGTTCAAGAGCTATTGAACGCCACAGCTGACACCTGTGTCGTGTGCCCCCTGTAGCCCGGCCGCGATTTTTTTCTCGGGGCGGCGAGATCACGCGAGATAGGCGGCGCGCGTTCGTGTATAGGGGCTGAGTCCGACGCTGACGCTCTTGCGATGATTGGGATATAGTTGCCAGCTAGCGGTCTTTTAAGGCGTCGCCTATTTCTTCACCTTCACCTATTTCTTCACACTTCACCTATTTGAAACGCACCGAATGAGACGAACTCGTAGCAATGACTCGTTGCATGACCTAATTACAGAAGCCGCGGTTATGATGTATTACTTCACATTACTTATACAAGACGACGACAACATCCCCTCACCAAGAGCGCTGCTAGAACAAAATGGTAGATATTAAATATGCGTTTGTAAATCCTCCAGAGAGCTTGAAAAAAAACAAAAACAAGTGACCAAGGCACCATGGACAGCATGTATGGCATCTGTTCACGGAGTGACAGGTCGTAGATTTGAATTCTTTTGACGGCATCTTCTCCTCTTTTTGCCACCCGATGACGCCATTTGCTTCACTGAAATACATCATTAAAGTCTTTGTGGGCCCCTTATAAAACACATTCGTGTTTAAAAAGTGCGGCTTCCTTCCCTTCGCGAAATCTGACAAAATGGTGAAGATAGTGCTCTTTTTTTCAAGTTCACTATCACCTATATTTGTGAGCCCCTCATTGTTTCCCCCTTTTTCACTGAGCTTCGCCCACATTGGCGCGGTGCTAGCACTTCCTGTTTTGCCGAGTTCAACTGTCGCCACGTCGCAAGACCCTGTGACCAGCGCTACCTCAATGGACGGGGAAGTCTCGACTCAGAACAACTGCTTTGTATAAGAAGAATTCTGGAGGCAACCCTTGTTCTCAACTTGGGTGTGTGGGGCACGGTGCTTTGGTGTATATTTTTAATTAACGTAGCGTTGAACGTGCTGCCGGAGCCGATTTCTGATGCCACAGAAAAAGGTGAGCGTGGATGGAGTACGCATTGCGAGGTTGCGCAACGATTCATGCTGTTCACAGACTTCCAATGCACTCATATACTTGTCATCAATTATTCCAACAGCTAATTCCGTGGAGGTTCCGTTAGGTTAAGTTATGCTCCGATATCATATGCACCCAATAGAACAGCGCTTGAATTGAACAGCGCTTGAACAGCGCTTGAACCCAAATGATTTTTCACACCCTTCATGACCGGAGGCATTCCGAGCTTTCTCTGTCTCATTTGTGATTGTTCTACTTCCTTTATCGACGCACACTTGCCCGAGCAACAACATTTTGGTGCGATGACGTCACCATCTCGCGTTTGACGTCACAGTGACGTTTTGATGATGTTGGTACGCCTTCAGGACGTGGGATGATGGTGCTGTCAATTTCGACGTTTGATAAGGCATCTAAGTGTTTTAACCGTAAAGGTGCCGTGCGACACTTTTGCAGCAATGTAGAAAATGTAGCAATGTAGAAATCGGTATTCCGGGCTGCCGAGAACACGCGAGCGAAATGTTATAGCACTGCAGCCGGCCCGCATATAGCAATTATTTCTCACAGTCAGCTAAAAATCATTCCTCGTCTTCTTTGAAACTATTTAGGCATCTCTAAGAAAGAAATGATGACGAGTTGGCGAAGGTCTGGTTATCATATGAGTGAGCAACCGTTGCCGCACATACTAGAAATTGAGTTGCGTAAAATGATTGAAAATGGCATGAGTAGTGTATAAAAAAAGCTAGGGGCTAAGGTTCATAATGTCTACGTTTAAGTCGCCAGCTAGTGTAAAAGTTTTGTGCTCGTGGCTGTTTTATGTTGCTCCGTACCGCTTAGGAGTGACATTCGTTCATTCTTAAACCTTTAATGTTTTGTCTCAAATACCGTACGTTACCGCAGCGTTTTCGAGCGTTGCGCCCATATAATATAGCCGGGACAACAGACAAGCCTCGCCCCCAAAGTGTTCCGCCTAAAAAAAAAATAATAACGGCCACGATAAAATGACAGCTCCATATACCCACATTCACGGCGATTGGCTATCTTGAGTATTGCACTTGGGCTGCATAGCCTCCGGAGCCGCTGCGAGAGGCCGCTACGTGCCCGCGCTCGCGATCACACCGAAAGTAAGACGCCCATTTGAAGAGGAAAAAAAAAAGAAGTTCTCACGGTCATAACATTTGCGTGACGTAGCGTTTGTCCGCATGCCATCCCTTGCCCCCCTCCTTACCTTTGGTGAGCTTCTGATACGCTCGTCGGGATGATTAAGAACCGAAAGCAATTGCAGCGTGCGACAAATCTCTGCAACACCTCTAGAATGTGACGAATTTTCAAAATGTTTGCGGTGAGTGTTTCGGAGGGCAATAATCTCCTTAAAGAAGCCATTCGATTTACTACTAAAAAAAGTACTGCAGGATCATCTTAAAATACCTGCACGTCCAACACGAACTGGCCGGCACGACTCTCTTATGCAGATGAACGGCAGACGCTTCGTGGTTATTTGGTGAGTGGAGGCCAGGTTGTAACTACCTTCTAGCACAATTTTCGAGCTCGCCTTGCTTGTGCGTCTAGAACGGCTTTCGCTCTTCCATAGTACAGTGCTAAGTATTCTGCTATCGGAGAGTAGTTGGTATAGTAGAGTCATTAAAGACATTTACTACAGTAGGGCCAATAAACCCATAAAGTCAAAGTAGAGTCCCATAGTACAACCATTAAACACATTTCCTGAACACTCCAGTAGCAACTTGCATGTGACTGCAAGCTTCTTGAGTATCGGCAACTCACCGGCTGTCGAAGGAGTAGCCACACGTGGTGTCCTTGTAGTCTTTGCAGACGTTCTTGAAAGCCGCGTAGCTGATGTCGTTGACGGACCCTACCAGGGTCCTGTTCATCACTCGCACGTGCGTGTATATCAGGATGTCGCATGTCTTGTCAGGCGGGAAGAGGGGAGATATCGCCGCCTGTGTCCCCACCGAGCACAGCAGAGGAGGAGGAGGCGTCGTTGTCGTTGTCGTCGTAGTCGTAGTAGTGGTTGTCGTCTTAGTTGCTGCGGAGCACGAACGAATATTTTGCAGTTTGCGTCAGATAAAATTTTGAAACTCAAGGGTTCCTCAACTATATATTTCCCTAAGATGACTAGAATGTGAAAGTCATCATTATTATTTTTAAGACGATAGTCTTTTTTCGGATATTTGGTTGGTTGGTTGCCAACAACTTTATTGGTAGTCCCGCAGAGTTTTCACCCACCGGGTCTTATGTGCCCCGCGTGGGAATGTCAAGGCCTTGTCTGACCGCCACCTTCACGGGCCTGCTGGACGGCCCAGAGTTGGTCGCGGAGGCTGGGGCTGCACCGGGCAGCAGCCCACCGCGGCGGAAGGATTCCGAATTTTGCACCTTGCGGATGTTTCATACAATCCCAGTTTGGATATTTTAACTCAAAAATTTTGGTCTGTATGTCTGTCTGTGTAGTGAGGCCTTTCAACGATTCCGCCACTTCACGAAAGTTCAAGCCCATGCTCAAAGCCCACCCATCTTCATCTGGTAGCTGCGTTCATATTTGTAAAGATTGTCAATCAAAACGCAAATACTACGCGTATTCGAGGCGCACCATCCATACGTCAATATTGGGTACTGTGTTTCTGCACTTAGAAAATGCAAAGATACGTAATGCTAAATACCACAGTGTTTATTACGCTGCGCTGAAATGCGACGCTATGAACGAAAAAGTGAGGTTTCCTAACTGTATACGGTACCAATGTATACATTTACTATAGCTAAAACGACAAAGTGCTGCCGCCTACCAGTAGCTCTTCGTTCTAAATAACGTCCGTTTCTTCACATTACCCACAGATGCTGCCATATCATATGCAGCGCTCACCTATCTTTTCATGCGGAACGTCAAATAAACGATTTTATCCCGCTCTCCAGACGGCAGACTATCGTCTTAGGACGTTCTTCGCAGAGCAACACGCACATACGCCGCCATTTTTCCCTTCGCTGTCGTTGTACTAGTATTCACCCTCACCCTTTCGCAAAATTCTGCACTTAAATGATCAGCCTCCGTGATCGGCGTACTTTTAACCAAGCGTTGATGTCACTTGATGACATCACCACGTGACATCGCTACAACATGACGTGAGTGGGCGTAATCATGGCGTTATGAGACCACGATCCCGTCGAATGTTAACGTCATCATGTGATGCTGACTTTTTTGCATCATTAACGTTGACACTCCCCCCCGACAGCATATCTTCACATTCCGTCAGGCATATAGGACATTCGTCTTGATAAAGATATTTTTTTAAAGGCGGGATTACCGCAGAGAATAGACTTGGTGTGCTAGTTAAATGAGGAAGTTTAGAGTGCGCTTTGCTCCACGCTTGCGGTATTTCAAACCGAAAATTTTCTCACTTTCGTCGTAGGCGTCCTGTATGAACCGCGTGTCCGAAAAAGGCACATTTTGGCACACGCTGTTTTGTCTTGGGTGTGCCTTTTTTTTGTACGCGTCCTTAGTTAGCGCTATCATCCATTATCGCCCTGTATGTTACATCTGGCAACGTACCCAGTTAACGCTATCGCCACGTCTCTTCACCTTGCAAAGTTGATCCATGCCAAATAACTTCCAAAACTAAAAACTTACATGAAAATATTGAAAGTAGGACGGACACTGATCTCAAAGTTGATCCAGACACGATATCACGGAAACTACGAGAAGGAAAGAGTGTTCATGTGTCTTGAGTATTTCCGTCGCACTGTTTTCATGAGCACGATAATGATGTCTGAAGATTTATGTCGCGAAACCACGACGCGATTATGAGAGACGCCGTAGTGGACGGCGGCGAAAATTTTGACTGTATGACGTTCTTGAACTTGTATTGAAATGCAACCATTGCGGCAGGGATTGGGTTGGCATGATAGCATCATTACCGCTGCTCCACGGAGGGTCCACACAATAACTAAATTAGAGACAACCATATTTGGTCACATCGAATGGTAAGCTGATCAAACCTACAACTTATTGGCTATCAGCTTGCAAAAAAAAAAGGCCACTGTACTTTTGCTGCAATTCGTATAGCGCTGCATGACGAATGCGAAAAAATAGAAGTTTGCTGCCACAGCGCCAGCGGCAAAAGCAAGAAACGTGTCTGGCAATCGACCTGAACAATAACATCGGTGCTCTCAACAGTGGCGTAGTGAGGGTTAGCACACCAGGCAGTGATCTCCTACACCCACCCACCCCGAATTTCTTTCTCGCCATGGCATACAGAGCTAGAAAACTGATCAATTTAAGGGGTGCGCCTCCCCGCCCCCCTCGAAAAAATTTTTGTCTATGCTTCTTGCTATGGCTGGGCAAAGTGAACATGACAAATCTACTTGTCTGGGAACCTATCGGCGCCATCTATACAAGCCCCTTATCTGCAGTCATTTCAAGACAGACGCGGAAAAAGAGACCTGTAGTGACTGGTAAGATGCTGCTTTCTACGGCTCAAGAGGAGCAGTCCAGTGAGGAGAACTAGCATTAGACTTGGTCGAAGTTCAATTAGCTAAAGTAGCGAGAGAAAAGTCAATCTAGAAATTATTCTACTAATAGGGAGAATTTCCAGGGTGAATGTGAGAATAAAACCTTAATTTAGTTTGGAATCACTGCAACCTTCGCATGACAAGATTTTAGTTACTTACTTGGAGCCGGGGTGGGCGGAGGTGGAGTTGGTATTATGATGTGTATCGGGGGCGCCGGGCGAGGTTGTGGTGGTGGAGGAACAACCTGAATAAAAGTGCATAATTGAGTTTATTTTACGCGACACGAACGTCCTGATAGGGTCTCTAAAATCAAAGGTGCCATTGGGGCCTATCCAGCTCTCTTGAAACAACTTTTTCGGTAACATTTATGTATGTATGTATGTATGTATGTATGTATGTATGTATGTATGTATGTATGTATGTATGTATGTATGTATGTATGTATGTATGTATGTATGTATGTATGTATGTATGTATGAGTAGGAAAATGTATTGGTGCTGTGTAAATCATAAACAGTATTGCCGCAAGGACGAAGCATTTAACGCATGCAAGCAACAAGTGAGAACGGTGTATGAAGCGTGTAGATGACCCCCACGGATCCGATGTCCCGTAAGTGCAATTTGCAACTCCTAAATTCTCTCTACTTTGTGCAAATGAAGCCGTACACCTAAAGGACGACGTGTATACACGAATTCATGGTCGTTGACAGATTAGAGCGCCGTGGGCAGCGTAGTTACCGTAGTCACCACGGGAGGCCGCCACATTGTCGCACGCCTTCTCTCAATCACACTGAAATATCATTTTATAAGCTGCACGTTCGAAGAAAAAAAACCAGGAATGATCATTTTGTCACAGGAATCGTTATAATACCAACGTGTAACCTGTCTTTGCAGTAGTAGTGGGTTGTTGCACAATGTCTATTTTGGTTTGGCAGATATAGCATCCCCTAAAAGACCCGTGAACCAAATATGGAAATCTGGTTCAGGAGTCCTTAGTCCTGCTTGCGAGGACACCTCTGTCCTACTAATAGTGCCGGGCGTAGCCTAGAAGATATTTTAATTTGTTTTTGCGTGCTCTTCCGAGTATTCAGGTGTAATCGACATTTTCTGCGGTTTGACGTAGACCGGGACCACCCTTGTGACGTTACAGGGTCAACGCATGCGGCACGCGAGCAATGCACCGAGTGGCCTTTTGCTCGAGGACCATTGCTCGTCACCCTTCTCGCTCTGTTGTCGGACTGCTCTCAAGGTGGTTTTGAGTGCTTACGCCAGGAATGCTTTTCTTTTTAAATACGAAGCATTTTAAGTGAATTTCGACGACTTCGAGCATATCTATCTATCTATCTATCTATCTATCTATCTATCTAATTTATCCATCTATCTATCTATCTATCTATTTATCTATCTATCTATCTATCTATCTATCTATCTATCTGCCTACGACATTTAGATCTCCTGGCCGTTTCGATAATGGTAGCGATACGAAACTTGGTATGGCATAACGTGACTGCATGAAGAACATATTTGACTAGTCATAACATGAAAATCATGATATGTAATTCATAAATGTTACGATTTAAATTTCACAGTTTTGCAGCTCTTGTGGTGGTTTCGTTCACATAACATGATGCAAAACTGGTATGGTATGACATTATTGCATGGCGAACACAAGCCGCAGACCCTTACATGAAAATCATGACATGCGTGTCATGTAACAACATCACTACATGCCATGCTCATGATGTGCTCGCGACTGTTTCGACAGCGTCACATATACCAAATTTGGTATTACAGTACGTGAATGGATGACGAAGGTATCTTACTGGTGAAAACATGAAAATTATGAGATGTGTGTCATGTAACAACATGACTACATGCGACGCTCATGACGCGCTGGTGGCCGTTTCGCCAGCTTCGCATGTACCAAACCCGGCATTACGCGACGCGAATGGACGGCTTAGGTAAATGACACATCCAAACATGATAATAACGACATGCGTGTCATGTAACAACCTGACTACATGCCATGCTGATGATGCGCTCGCAGCCGTTTCAGCAGCCTCGCATATGTCAAATTCGGTATTACGTGACGCCAATGGATGACGAAGCTATGTTATTGACACAAGCATGATAATCAAATGATGCGTATCATGTGAGAACATGACTACATGCCACAGTCAAGGCACCAATACATTTCGACGTGACACGGTGCGCGTGCTCGCCGGCGTTCGTTTCGTCGCGTTACGGCAGCGTTGCCACGTCAGGCGCCGGTCCTGCCATATACTCGCAGACACGCGCCGCGCTGCGTTGCTTTGACACCTGCGAGTTTCAGCGCGTCCGGCATCTCTACGTCACGAAAAGAGGGAGACGCAGTGTTGTCTGGGTAACGCATCGGTGCGAAATGTAGCATGTCGCATGTCGTGGTGGTTACCGTCGGGCCGCGCCGACGGACGCTGGTCGCGGTGGTCCCGCCTTGCGTCAGACGATAGAGTGCTCGCTTTGTGATAACGTAGTGTCGCTGTGCCCAGCGTGCCCGCGCGTCAACGCTACATTGGAGTATATTGGGCCCTTATGATGCGCTCGCGGCCATTTTGCTAGATGAACGTATACCAATTTTGGTGTTACGTGACGTCAATGGATGACGAAATATATGATTTGTGCAAACACGATAATCCTGACACGCGTGTCATGTAAGAACATTACAACATACCACGCTGATAGCGTGCTCACGGCTATTTCTCTAGCTCCACATGTACTAAATTTGGTATCGCGTGACGTGAATAGATGAAAAAGCTAAACGACACATCAAAAGATGATAATCATGACGCGGAAGTGACGCACGGCATCATTTACCACCACCTTGTAACGTTGTGCTGATTTTAAAGTGGCATATCAACGTTTATCATTCGTGATTCGCATATAATCGATTCCCACTGTACGATCTGCCCTTTTTTTTCTGAGAGGTACACGCTCAAAGCACCCAAATTGTTTAATTCTTCACCGCACGCGGCTACCCCTATTTGAAAACAGCCTCAGGCGCTGCTCTGCTGTGGGTTGCTAGTTTCTTATGTTATTTGAGCGGGAGTTTCGAACTGACACTGCTAGTAATAATTATGCGATGCGTTAGAGAATTTACGATAACATTTCGGCATTACCGGACTCAAAGCTTCAAATTACTGTAAAAAAACTCCCAAGAAGACTTTCCCTGTCGGGGGTGCTTTAATGTCGATGCACCCGCGTAGACGCCTCGCGGTGCATCTCCGTCCCAATGATTAACGCCTGTAGACATAATTTACCATATGCGGTAGCTGAAGTTGTTAACATACACTTGGGCACCTAATATGGTGAATCCCACGCGACTGTCAAGCAAACTGTCGTAAAACGCGAAGATAAATGCGATGTGCGTCATGTGAGCCCTCTAACCCAGCCGTTATTTATTCCAAGGCGAGTGGGGAACGCGGTGAGACCATGGTGTTCGAAGTATCCAGGCGAGCATGAATGTTATGAACGAAGCTCGGGCTAAGCTCCTCTTCCCGTCTTCCCGCGCTGAAGCAGCGTTGTCTTATTAGGGATGGTCTTTTTCGGTATGCTTCAACGCAAAAGCTTTTCGTTAGTGTCTGTTCAGTGATTCAGCCACCAGGCGAAAGCTTAAACCAATGCTAAAAACTCACTCCTCTTCATCTAGTAACTGCGTTCATACTTGTGAAAATTTACTATCCAAAAGCAAATATGACGCATATTTGAGGCGCAACATCAATACGTAAGAAATAGGCAGTGTGTTTCTTCGCTCGCGAAATGCATATAGCCACGTAGTTCTAAACACTGCGGTGTATAATATTCTGCGCTGACAATGCGACGCTTTAAACGAAAAGCGGATGCTTTTTACGCTTCGTTGAAGCCAGCTACCAGTGGCTGTGCGTTGTAAAGAAACTTGCTTCTTCACATTACTCCCAGAGGGCACTATATACCATGAAGCGCCTCCTGACAAAAGATTTCAAAAAATTAATTTGAGCGCGAACACACGACACATTCACGCACACACACACCCAGGCATCAAACACGCACAGCGCACACTTCCAATTTGATTTATCATAGCACTGAAGCTTGAATATATACATGGGACACATGCGCGCAATAACATATCGCGTGAATAACGCGTGAATGTGTCGTGTGTTTGAGCTCAAATTAATTTTCTGAAATGCTATACCAACTAGCCCAACAACAATTTCTTTTACAAAACAAAAAGTTTTCGTCTTTTGACGTCTTTTGGAGCGACACACCCACATACGGGACCATTTTTGTTTCTTTTTACTGGAATCTCTTTCCCCCTCGCGATGTGCCATAGGTTGACCAAATTACGCTTCCACTAGAAACGCACCGAATAAGACCGTAGTAGCCAATACGCGTTGAGTGCACTAATCACCGAGTGCGAGATGCTCGGGAATTTGGCGAAATTTTTCAGTTTCGCATGCGGATATAAATTATTCACGCACACATGCATGCGCACGCACAAACAAACATAGTATCATTGACCCCTCACGATGAAAACGATTTCTGGCTAGTACTGTGTTTTGTAGGTTTTTGCCACTCTCTTTCAACGTCCACAGTCCTCATGTTCGAGTGTTACTTGCGTCAATAAACTCCGTTCAACCAAAACTAAATCAAGCCTGAACCCACCATTGGCGGAGGAGCACCGCCTTTGCCTCCTCTTGCCTCTGGAGATGGTTCTTCGCGGACATCAGTGTCTGAAAAGAAAAAGAGAACGAAAATTGGGGGACCCTTGAGCTTCACCTTTAAGAGTTGAACGCGATAGCCCAATTGACCATTTGCGGGAAAACCACTGCGCATGAGCAGTAACCGCACAGGTAGCGTTCCTGTACAGGCGTTTTGGTTTTGGTTGGAAAACATCAGCCTGGCGTTCCATCAATATGACCCGTAGTAACGGCGAACACTGCCGTTTTCACGCAAACACTGTACCTCACAGACGGTGCACAAGCCGTCCTCACTGAACCTATAGTTAATCGACAGACATTTCAAGGATCAACTTCAAGTGTATAACATAATGTTCTTCTTAAAAGAGCAGGCGTAATGAGCCTGGCGAACCGTCGAAGTAGCGGAGTGCAGGTATCACCTCACTTGGTTATTTCTCAGGCTGAAACGCGAGAAATTCTTGTTTTACACCGTGTATACAAACGTCAACAGAAGGTTTTTCTCCTTTACCTTCTTGTTTCAGTAACGGGTATGCGTTTTGGTCCTAAAGCAACGAAACAAGCGTTTTGTTTTCCAACCAAAAGCGAAGCTTTCCTGTTTACACGACAGGGGGCGCTCACTTTTTCGCAAATGGTCAATCCGGCCTCTAATGCACCCTTCAACCGCTAAGTGCATACTTAGTAATATGTTTTGTTACACACACACGCACACGTACACGCACACGTGCGCACGCACACACACGCACGCACACACACGCACGCACACACACACACACACACGCGCGCACGCACGCACGCACGCGCAGTAGATTTTACCAGAGCGCGCACGGGAATGGTACATACAGGTTTTTTATATAAAGCAAGTGTCGCATGGCCTCCAAGATACACGCCACATGCTCGCCATCTCGGAGGCCATAAAGAGTCTCACAATGGCTCACAAATGGCAGCACATTATCTAGCATTTGTTGTTTGCTTGATCAACGCCTCCGGAAACGCATGATAGGTTTTCCACAAGATGGTCATAGTTCTCAATTGTTAGAGCTGTTTGAAAGTTCTTGTGAATTTTTAGCAGCGATAGCTGCACTATCCCGGCCTCTTTCTACGTGGTTTAATGGCCTCCTAAACGCGCCTACAGATTGCCGAATGGGCTCGTTTTTTTTTTTCGTGACACCTGCCGAAGAAAATGCGTCGAGAAGACTTCTTCCACTACATGGCATTTATGTAGTGTTTTTTTTCTGAAGCAGCTGCAAGTAATATCGGGGCTTTGTGACACTGTTTCTGGACACGGACGCGTTCAGACGCAGCATGTCGTGCTACGTTGGAACGCTGCAATGGAAAATGACGAGTACCGTTTGATTCTGCCTAATCTTCCCAGTGGACGCTCTGTTTTAAACACGGTTTTTATGCATGGTGTAGTACAAGCAAGGGCTTTTCAAGTAGAATACTTCAGAGACACGTTGCACTACCTACGTCTGCTCCCTGAATGGGGCTTCCTGGGTGTCTACCAGATGAACCACGTTTGGGCAGTAACCTTCAAAAGCGACGAAGGGACCAAAAGGCTTCTTGCAAGCAGTGACGTTAAAGTGAAAGGCCGACATTGTGTCGTCATTGACCCGGCAAGTAAGGATCTCCACATCAAAGTCCACTGGCTTCGGTACAACACAGCTGATGAAGACGTGAGGGTGTCGTTTCTGCCCTATGGCCGTGTCACAGACATCACTCATGGGCGATGGCGTGTGATTGGCGTCACGGATAAAGGGTCAACAACGAGAACTGTTACTCTGACGCTTAAAAGTGGCATCACCATCGATGATATTCCCCATCAATTGCGAGTTGCTGATGAACAAGCCCTCGTGGTCGTCCCGGGTAGAACTCAACTGTGTCTGTGATGTTGAAATACTGGCCATATGAGCCGAGATTGTCGTGTACTATGGTGCGGACAGTGCTGACGCTATGGTCACGAGGGCGCGGTCTGCGCTCGAACCTACGCCAGTGTTAGGGCACCTGCCGGGATAGCGGTGAGTGAAGACACTGTGGAGCTCATGATGGACGAGGCCGATGCAGAGGAGGATGCTAACAGCACGCCTAGGCCTGCAAGCACAGAAGACATGGAGGGACGCACAGCTAACGTCTCCCTTACTTCCGAAGCAGAATAATAGCGTATGGTGATGGACATTGCGGAAACCTCTGCGCTAGTGACAGCGACGCCGCCATCAGAAGCAAGTAAGGTAATTGAGAACGTGAACGGAGAGAATTTGCAAGTGGGTGAATTGATGATGGAAGCTTGCAGCGGCACAACAGGCAAACGGTCACGGCAGGACATGGGAGATAACAGTGTTGCAGGAGACACTGGCGTCGAAGAGCCACCATCTAATCATCGCCACAGCGTCGATCGGCATTGCGCCCGCGGCCTACTATCCCGCCGGACAGGCGTCCGGCTGCGTGGTCGCCTTCGTAGCATCGCGGGCGCGTCTACGGACGAGGAACGAGGCGTGCGGCTGGTAGGCTCAGCTGCACTGAGTGGTAAAGGTGAGCATAACACTCTCATTCTCAGTCGACCGCATACCATGGCTACGCAAAACTTTTTCCGTTTTGATTCACTTAACGTGCTGGGTCTCGCTGGCAGAAAGAAACAGAATCAACTGCATTGAGTAGTTGTAGAGCGAGATCTTGACGTTATAGCTGTACAGGAAACCAGAGTTTAAGGTGAACAAAAGACCGGGAGCATGGTGCAGCCTTTGAGTTCACGGTTCAGTGTTTTTATAAGTCATGCCATTGGTTTCTCAGCCGGTTGGGCTTGATATGTCCACCAGATACAGGGGATGGTCATTGAATCTGTTACATCTAGTTTATGGCGGAGCTTAGTAGTATGTGATTTCAAGCACTTTTTTCTAAATGACGCGTAATTACTGTGTATGCCCAATGTGCAATCCAAAAGATGTGATTTTTTCCAATCCCTAGATGGATATTGCGATACTGACAGGCAGGTTGTAATATAGGGAGACTAACTGTGTGCTTTCTGCACATGACAAGACCAGCAGTGCACCATATAGGAATCCCAGTACGGCAGCCCTTAGCAATATTATAGAACGATATATCCTTGAAGATGTGGCGCAATGTCTGTATACGGGGCAAAGCATTCATTTTACGCACTTTCAGAATTCTAGTCATGCTCATCTTGACAGAGCTTATGTAACAGTGAGTATAATACCAATGTGTTACAAATACGTAGTCGAACCAGTCTTTTTCTACGGGTCACCGCCTAATCAGCTTCAATATTCGCTGTGGTGGCGCTAGAAAATGTAAGTTTTCCTGGGACCTTTGGAAGCTGAACTCACAGCTACTGTAGGACTACATTTTTGAAGAAAACTAGACATGCCAGCAAAATTAACAAAAGCAGCGAAACAACGATAGGTGCTTAGTGGGAATATTTTAAAAGTGATAATAAGATGGTGGCAATGTAAAGAGCCTGCACAATTAAGTGAGAGAAGAGAAAGGAGAAAGAATTCCTATAACAATTTTACTGCATTGTTAGAGGAAGACGCAAAATCACCAGGAACATTCACGGAAGATATTCGCAAGGCTAGGCGTAAGCTGGAAGTTTTTGACATTGAGCGTTACAGGGGGGCTTTGATTCGAGCTCGCGCTGAAAAGCTGTTGGTTCGTGAAGCACCAACAAAACCGTCACTGGTTGAAGAGAAGAGAGATACCCGCAAAAATACCATAGTGAAAATACATCACAATGACGCCGTTTACACAGACAATAAGGGAATAGGAAACGTTTTTTTTTCAACTACTATTGATATCTGTTTAAGCGATCGGAGGTTGACATAGGAATGTTCAAGAAATTCTCACCTTTGATGTCAAAAGTGCCTGAAAGTGTTGTTGTAGGGTTGGACCTGCCTATTTCCACACCAGACATGTGGAATCAAAGGACGCACAATTGTGACCAATATACATAGGGCCAGAGCTGTTCTGGAGTGCTGCGATGCGGCTGAGACATGTGTGGCAATGGTTCACTTGGGTTTAGAGAAAGCTTTTGATCCTGTGTCAAATGATGTTCTGATGAGTGTCTTGGATTTTGTAAACGTGGACTGTATTATCAAAAAGGGAGTGGCTATGGCATATAAGGGCTGTACAACGCAACTAATTGTTAATAAGTTGGCGGGGGCGCGCATTAACTTGCTACGCCCCGTGCGTCAGGGCTGCCCCCTTTCGCCATTGTTGTTTAGTTTGTTTTTAGAGCCTTTCTGTGTGAGTGTGATGAACAGCAGTGCCATTCGTGGATTCAAACTGCATGAGAATAAAGTGTGATTACTTGCATATGCCGATTATGTGGCAGTTTTCTGTTCAGATCGCGACAGTGTTCATGAAGTAGTCCATATTGCGAAACAGTTTTGTACGGCCAGTGGGAGTTCGGTAGACTGGGAAAAATGCTTGGGATATTGACATGGGGATCGGCCTTCCACTCCACGTGTTTTCGCTAACATACCATGGGTGAATCAGCCTGCGAAATATTTGGGTGTACCACTAGAATTTTATCATGACAGTGAGCCGTACTGGTGGCGGCAAGCCACTGACGTGCGTGTAAAAGTGGATAATGTTAAAGGATGGGACTTTTCGATTTTCACGTGGGCCACCGTATGTAATATTTTCTTTGTCTCTAAACTTTGGTACACATTGCAGGTTTTGCATTGCTTGCGTATTGTTGAAAAAACAGGTCACTGACCAATGTCAAACAAAACAATGACGTTTCGGGACCCGTACGGGTCCCTTGTTCACAATCTGCTGTTCACTATATTGCTTGCGTATGAATGTGCAGAAGCTGTAACGTGTGTTTGCAGTATTTATAGGGTGATCAGTGTGGGAACAGTGTAGTCGCACTAACCTTTTTCGTCGTGTTCTGTTCCGTGGTCTCAGTCTGTCACATTTGTCTTAAGACAGATCGTTCGTCGTTTTATGTTTCTGCGAGACACAAGAGACCCGTTTCTACGTTCAGTTATTCAGGTGAGGCTTAGAAGAGTTTTACCTTCACTCGTTGTCACCATGGTGTATGCAATTTTTATTGGCATGGTTCTCCAGCGAATATCTAGCGGGAGTAAAACTAAAAAGGTTGCATAGAGACCTTCTCGACATTGTTTTACTGGTATCACTTTACAGGAGTTTGTATTCTGCTGGACGTGGCGAAAATTTACTGACCCGAGTAAAAAAAATGGCTGTCCCATCTAGTTAAAAATACCTTTTCTTTAGGCTTCATTCAGGAACTCTAGAAGTTAGAACATGGATGCAAGAAAGGGGACTCTTTGTGCCGTGGGGAACGCACTGTTTTCTCTGTCGTACATGCCTTTCTGAATTGTTGGGAAGGGGCATTCTTCTGGGACATTCTGCAAATAACTATTAAAAAAGATTTACCAATTGATGCCTACGGGATAAGTTTTTTAGCTGTCAATAAAGAAGATGATAGAGCCCCTTATGATACTCGGCCCTATGTTGCTCGGCCTTTACAGTATTTGGAATAAGTAGATGGCAGTCCGCCATGCTGACATCAATGCACTGCCCATTCACGAATATTTCCGCCAAAAGATCCCAAAGTTTCTTGAAGATTGTAAAGCTAAAGACCCAATTCCAGGGTGGCTCGAACATCTTGAGCCACTTATTCGTATAAAGGAATTCTAGTCACTATGTAAACATTCCGTTTGTTATGGCTGTATGTACTGTTTATGCACTGTATTGTTTGTATGATGGGCAAAAATAAGTATTAAAAAATAAAAAAATATATATCGTGGCTTTGTGGTAGGGCACCTGCTTGCCACACGAACGGTCCGAGTTCGATCCTCAATGGGACCAAAAATAGCATTCTTTATTTTATTTGTTTCTTTATCGATTTTTCGCTCATGGATGATTTTCGCTCACAACCAACGGTGCTGGCGCCGATGGCGGAATTTCTGTGACACGAGCTCTCTAACGCTATTGCGTTAAAAATTATAGACCATCTCCCCCGAAGTAACCCGGACGGACTGCGAAGCAGTAGCTGTGCGAGCGGCGTTGACCCGGTTGAAACGGGCGTCGACGCGTGTGCTGGAAGAATGTTTTGGAGCGAAGCTCGCTGTAGCGTTTACTCTGGTAGACGTTTGTTTGAAATGCAAAGACATGGAAGGTGGGTTTGGTTTCGTGTTTCATCGCAGATAAACAATCTCAAACAGTGTTTCTACACCACTCGCGGTCGAGTTTTTCAGGCGGTGGAGAAGGCAAAGTGAGAGAGGAGTGTGTTGCGAGTAGGCGGAGGAGCCGGCAGCTGCCAGAGCTGCGGCGAGCGTGCTGCGGGTAAGGAAAAAAGTTGCGTCAGCATCGCACCTGCAAAGGAAGCATGCAAGGGGAGCGTGACGGCAACGCGCAGATGCAGCGTGACCTACTTGGCACCGCTCCAACACCTGCGGCGAAGGGAATGCGTTGCAGTTCGTTCTTACAGACGAACGTACGTACGGCGTTCCACATATGAGTCAAACAGCTGCTTCGCATCTAAAAAAATTACATCATCTCCCGCTAAAAAGAACCATGTGTATAGGTGAAGCAGCTGGTCCTAACGCTTTCACTGGCGGTGGTGTTGACGATGGTGCTCGTCGTGGTGTTGCGCAGGAGAAAAACCTATAGATGTGCAACGCACGCAGTGATGGACCTGTGTTTTCTACCGGAGCATGCCAATCATTGCTAATGGTCAATAATAGACCTTAGCGAGTAGCCTGCTCATTTTCGCCACATTTGTCTCAGTGACTTTCCAAATATTTTAAATACATTTTTGCCTAATCTATACAATATAAAAACAGCGCTCACTTTAGGTGTGTTCCTTTTACTTGAAAAAAATTAATTTACCTAAAAAATTAAGTCTTCTCCTTCGGTGTTACAGAATAGTATTTGAAGTAACCGGAAGTTTCTTGGGAAGCAATACGTGCTTCTGCTATTGGAGTCTTGAAACCAAGCAAAAATACGACAGTGAATGGTTGTGCAGCACGAGCAGGCGGGTTTTTCAATCCAGAAACTCGCAAGCAGACGCTGCTTGCGTCGGTGTTACGAGGTGAGAGACGGTGAAGCATAGAAGAGTGGCAGCTGGTGAGTACGTGCATGCGAAATGGGGGTGTAAACACTGCTGGGAAGGATCCCCAGAGGAGAAAGAGGAATGAGTGAGTGTAAGCTAACAAGCAGACACGGCTTGCGTCGGCATTTCGAGGCCAGAGATGGGTGAGCATAGGTGAGAAGATAGAGGAAGGGGATGCGCATGTGCAGTGGATGTTTAGGCGCCACTGGGAGGGATGTATAGAGGAGAGAGAGGGGGAGAGCGAGCACAGGGAAGCAGACCGTCCTGCGTGGGTTGTGAGGTGTGAGAGGGAAGCGGAGGAGAGAGGGGGCCGGGCATGTATGCGCAGTAAGGTTAGTCATGCCGCAGACCGGACTGAGCTAGACCGTAAGATGACCTGCACCTAAAAACGAAGACAACCTCGTTCATCTGACATGCTTTGAGTTCTAAGGATTACAACTAACATGCAGAACGATTCTGCAACTTCCTTCCCCATTCGTACTGCTTCCATCCCCACCTATAAAAGTTACTGGAGTTAAACGAAACCATATGCAGCATATATGTACACTGGAAAATAAAACTGAATTGAAAAAAAAAAAACTAGGACGCTATACTACGACCATCAATCGCAAGGAATGCTCTTTCACGTGGTCATTGATTTTTACACAAGTAAGTACACATCACCACCACTTCAGGTTTCAATGTTATATTTTTTGTCTAGCTCTTTGGATACTAGAAAGCAACGTTTAAACCTGGAACTGAAGGTTCGGGCCTGAATCGACTAGAATCCTTATTAGAACAATCACTGAACATTCTATAACTCCATGTTTTGCCCATGAGATTGTTATAAAAAGTTAACGGAATTCAAATGTATTCCGTTAATACCCCGTAAAAATTTGGCGTATGTCAAAGTCATACGGCCTTATCGGAATAGCATCTACGGAACGTCTCAATAGCGACAAAGGCTTTACTACAATGACTCGGTGTGCATCACAAAAATGGAGTATTGTGTGTAGCATAGCGGACCCTTCACAATAACAGCAGAGTTGCAATGTGCTGCTCTACGCCGGCAATAAGCTGCCCACACGAAAACACTTTCATGAAGTATTTAACGGAGGTGTGTGTACGACAAGCACCACGTGGACATGCGCATAGACATATTTGCTGAGAGACAAAGGGAAAGGCATGAACAGTTCCTCTCTCTCCCGAAAGATGAAGTGAAACCGAATGGTGCTAACTATCATAGTCAATGCGACCAGCACAAAGACCGTAAGCCACAATATTCCGCAAGCGTCTGAACACGCTATACCTACAAGTCGCAGAATACGTTCTTTTCATTTATCTGTGCTGCCATCTGCCGTTTTGGTAGAGATTTGGTTTGCTAGAACAAATGCCTCCAAGCCCGGAACGTGTTTCGCGACTTTTATTAGGGAAAAGGGCACATGCGTCGTCGAAGAGCGCAAAAAAGAGGCGGATTCTTGAGGAAATCGTGAGCGTTGCCAAGCGTGGATAACGCGCTGGTCTTTGCCTTCTTCTTTGGCTTTGTTACAGTTACAAAGAGTCACGCTGTTGATGTGTTAGGATGCATATCCAACAGTTTAAGATCATTGCCGCAAGGCCAACCCTCGCGGAAGAGCCGGATGGGCCCCATAATGTCCAGCCCCTGTAATCACTGTGGTACTTGAAATGCTCCTCACATCCCTATCAAAATGTTTACCATTTAAATGATGCATGTCACGCTGTGCAAGTCAGCTTAAAGGTGGCCTTATAGGTGGTATGACTTGCGAGACCTCACCTCGTAGAGAGTAGAAGACGAGCAGGATAACGATGAGCATACTGCCGAGGAGCATGATGAAACCACATATTACGGCACCGGTCCTGTTCCGCGACCTGAAATACAGAAACACACTATGTTACAAAGAGTCAGAATTGTTCATGTGAGCAGATCGCTTTGTTAAGACTGACGTCGGCTCTCTACTGTGAACACCCAAGTTCCATAGAACTATAAGCTTTCCTTCAGGCACCAATGAAATCGGCGTGCCTGGTTAGGTATGACTTGCCCGTTATACGAACGACTACTCGCTTCACACGAGCACGTCATTTCACACCATAAAGCTTTGCTCGAAGATAAAATTGTAGTGTGGGCAGCTAGCTCCTCGATGACTGCCTCGCACGCAATCGATCCCCACAAAGCGTGTGATGTGCCAGAAATTTTTTGTGCAATGTTCCATTCGCCGTTGTTGATCATGGCTTGCCCATACCCCCGAACATAAGACCCACAGTGCAGTCGCCATTAACACATCCTAAATGTGCATCACGTATGCTCACTATTGCGTGCGCAGTCACCATTAACACGATAAAGCGGGCTGAGGAGGTAGCCATAGCCATGGCTATCACCTCAGTCAAACACGAATTCACACTGAGTGACTCATAAATAGCTATTAGAAATTCCAGGCAAGGACGTATTTCGCGACAAGTCCACAGAATTCTCATCAATAGCCAACAGCTAACCAAAATATGTAAACCCAAATATCCGATATGGTGGCTGATGCATATGTGGACTGCCACCTCTAGTATGAATGACCTCGCCGACAAGCTATCGCGAAAATTCGTCTTTTCTGCTTTTCGGCGCTGCCCTCTGGCGTTTTTATAGAGTTTGGTATAGGAGCCTGAAGAACTCACATTGCTAGAACAATGGCCTCGGAGACCAGTAGTTGCTTCGTAACATTTCAGCTAGAGAAGGGACCATGCGCCATGGCGTCGTGGAAAAGGTAGACTAAACCACCGCTGAGCACAAACGCATCCATCAATGTTATTCCTGGCGCCGTCAAAGCAGCGATCAAGGATATATTTACATGCTACACAAAATACATACTGCACTACAGAGAGGCAAGGCGCACCTTAATCACATTCTATTTTAGTCTAGACGCGAAATAAGCGGCTAAATATCGGCAATTAGAAGCTATAACCAAACCCTTGGCATAACTACAGGAGTTGCCCGCAAATTTAACAAGACAACAAATGCAAACTATTCAAAACAGAAAGGGTTTTCCTATAAGCATATACGGTGGCAATGACCTAATCTAGCAAATTCTGCCGAGGCTCTCCGGGAGTGGCGACATCTAGAGCTACTCAGCGCGAAAGTCAAAGACCACAAATGGGCGATCGAGCCGGCCAGGGAGCCTATGGAAACAAGCTCTCCGGGCCTCTACCTGTCCGGCGTAGCTGGACCACAAGCATGCCAGGTCTCGTAATAAGACTTATTCACTCCCCCTGCACTCGGTTCCGGTTGTCCACCTTAGCGCTAATGGTTTTTTTGTTGATCGACCACTATGACATGTGTTGTCAACAAAATGACTGAAATATCAAGAAAAAAGTGTTGACATGAAGTTCACTATTACAGACAGAAAGTGGTCCAGACTCCAAAACTTCTTCACTGCAAAAAAAAATTGAGAGGGAATTTCAGTACACCCTCTCCAAGTTGATATTGGCAAACGCGTGTGCACAGGGTGGGTGCAGGGGTGCAGGTCGCCGTCCGTAATACATCTGCTTTGCAATGTGTCCTGATAAGAAGGGCTCGACTGGGAGGAGATTTCGAAGAGAGGAGGAAACTGGTATCTCCTATATCACGTTCAGTAAGCATCCTAATAATTGCATATGCTGGCCGTATGGTTACCGTGAATATTTCACGGAATTCAAGTGTAAGCAGTTAATGTTCACCTCCTGCCCGAACTCTATGGACATGCCTATGCGGATGGTTGAAGTAATTTGGCCAGTGGTAAGGAATAGATTAACTAGAAGTTTTAAAAACAGGGCTCCCGATTCGTTACGAGAAAAAGTGGCCTCGTTCCCACTAGGCATGACCTAATGGCTTATAGTGTCATCCTTTTACACGAGTCAAGATTGTAGCTACCCGCTGCACTGAGGAAGGCCTGATTACAAACGCATTAAGAGGAGATCCTCTTTGATAGGTCTCCCCAAAACTTCAACGTAGATGTACTGACGTTACACGAACGAATTCTTCACAAAGTCTTTATTGAGTGCTCAGAATATAAAACTGATGTGTTAAGCAGCCAGCGTGAGAGAGAAATAAAGTAAGACGCCGCTTCAGCAATTCTACAATGTGGACGTGCATTCGAACGCGTACCTAATTCCTCACGCCACTGGAGTTACACGATACTCATGATTCGAAGCGGCCACTTACGTTTCACCCTCTGCAAAAGAATAAAAACACAGTGTCAGTTTGTATTACCAACGTAAACGCTGTCGCTGTTTTTTTGCATTTTACCTCAATGTACAGATACATAAAGGGACACTAAACTCAAATAACAATTTATGTCACAATAAAAGCTCAATGTGTCACAGCGCTTAAAACGGCAATATTATTAACAGCAGTGCACCCCACCGCGGTGGTCTAGTGGCTAAGGTACTCGGCTGCTGAAGGTCGCGGGTTCGAATCCCGGCTGCGGCGGCTGCATTTCCTATGGAGGCGCAAATGTTGTAGGCCCGTGTGCTCAGATTTGGGTGCACGTTAAAGAACCCCAGGTGGTCGAAATTTCCGGAGCCCTCCACTACGGCGTCTCTCATAATCATATGGTGGTTTTGGGACGTTAAACCCCACATATCAATCATTAATAACAGCAGTGGCCTACTTATCGAGAAATCAATGTGAATGCACGAGAACACATGCGCCACAAGTAGGACATTCGCTCGTGATGATCACGAGCGAATGATCCCGATGACATTAGAGTTGCCACTTACAATTATTAACTAGTATTCGAATTAGCTTCCCTAAATCAAGAACCTTGCGTGCATCAAAAGACGTAACAAATTGCCACTTCTTCGATTCTGTTTGATTTATTGAAAAAAAAAAACAGCCGGAGGTACTATGGAGAATGGGACGAGTGGTTCAAAAGTTCAATTTTCACCTGGTTAAACTGTACAGGTCGTGCCATCTAGCGGAGTCTAATTCAACCAAGCACGCCTACCATCTCGGAGGCTATGGCAGAAAATTGCTAGATGACCGTTGTTGCCGCTGTAGCGCCCACCATTTTCGCTGTGCTGCTATACTATTGTCAGCGACCGCGCAGTAAAGCCGGGAAAGGTTGTGCACGGCCATGGCGTGCGCACAAGGGGGGCAGTTACCCAAAAGGATGGTGCGAAATCAGACCCATACATTGAAATAGTGAGGAGGGGTGTTGCTACTTGGACCGGGAGGGGGGGGGCAAAGTCAGCCCCATAGGCTGACACATTAGAGGGGGGGGATGCTGCTAGGAACCTTCGCCCCCTCCCCCCATGAAGGGAAGGCCGGCGCACATCTACGCGCACAGTGACATTAAAGCTTCTATTAGAGGCGGATAATTTAGAGTGTGCTAACGCGAAGCGGATCACTAAAACATGGTTTTTATTTCAAAATATGTGCTTTCTTGGCTCGAAAGTAGCACTGCAAGGTTTCTGGACAAGTGTTTCAGCAATGAACATCAACCTAATATTCGTCTTCAGTGCGCCTTTAAGTTTAATCAGTACATCCGCAAATTATTCACTGAACATGAATCTAAATCTATCCTTTCTAAAGGTTCATAGCTTTAAAGATAAGCAGAAATGCTGTATCTCCTGTACACGTAATGAATGCTGACATACTCGGCTGTGGACTACCGAGGGCTAATTATGACACGCCCACTTGCCTGCGGTCGACGTGCCACTCATGCCACCTGTGTCGGGAGCTGCAAACAAAAAAAAACAATTAGGCAACATTGGAATCGTTGTTATGCGAAGCATGCGGACGGAAGGTGGCTGTGTTGCAATTTTTATTGCACGAAACGTTATGAAGTGAAGCTAAAGATGTGTACAAATTCACGCACAGACACACGTTAAAAAGCCGCATATATTTTATATAACCAGTTGTTCACATTTAAGTAACGATGCTAACAGCAACATGGATATCAGCAATAGCAGAAGCGGTAAGCTGATGTGAAGCGCTGCAGGTGCTCATGAGGATGGTCGCCCTGGACATTGTTATACATATCTCAACTCAAGCCGATGCCGCCTAACTATCGATGTTAACCCGAAGTGACAGCTGTTTAATGGGAGTATATATTGTAAGCCCATTTAAAGCACTTCATCGTCTTCACTTGTACATAGCCATCGTCACCCTTCTTTCTCTCTGGTGCTCGGAGCCGAGACAGACATCGCGGAATGGTTGTGCTGGCCTTGTCTGGTCAAGTTTTCCTGCGTCTTTCGGGGTGAATGCAGTGCTAGCTATTGTCAAAATAGATGTAATCTTTATGACATGAGCCACCCACCACTGCAAACGAAATTGATGTTTCATGAACATTAGGGCGCGAAAAAAAAGTAACTCCGAAGCCAGGCGTGGCTCCGCGATGGAATACTTTATTGCCACGCAGAATGCTGGGGTTTGATTCCTGTTGAAGCGCTGGCGTTTATTCTTTGGATTCATCGAGTCAACGCTGCCGGCGTCAGTTTTTTTCATAACACTTACATGTTGATGATGATGATAATGTTTGGTGTTTTGCGGTGCAAGGGCCATTTGACGGCCAAAGAGCGCCAGTTCATGGGACCAGAGATGTGGACAAGGATTGTGATAAGCGGCAGTATAAGGGCCTTAAAATTCCTCGCGCTAAGGTGGGTAAAAACACAGAAGCAATAAAATCAAGACCATGTCGTGAAAAGTCTGTAGTTTCAATGGATGACGTGATTTTGTGACAAAAAACAATGGTGGACATGTATGGCATTAGCACAAGTGCCTCGTTCGTTCACACCCTTGCATCCAAGAGCCGTGAGGCAAGTGCGTTGTTGAATGTAGCCACCGCAGCGGAGACCTCCCTGAAGAGGTCTTGCTACGGGATGCCCGGTATATATAATATGAAAGGTACGGACATCTCTCAAGAAAGCCATTAACTATTTATGTGAAAAGTTGTTCCCTACCGACGAACATTGCAGGGTGAAGTGGTATCTGTTGTCGGTAGTGTAATGGAACGTGTTGCCTTTTCAGCGTGTGTAACTATTTACACTGGATTAAAGTGTGAAGTACTGGGAGTGCTTCTCCAGATCTGTCACGCAAAGGTGGAGCACCGCCAGACAAAAGAAATTAACGTGCAGTATGTGTATGCCCTGCTCTTAACCTTGTAAAAATTACTTCTTTGTGGCGTGATTTTGGTACTGGTGGCCAATGACCAAGTTGCGGCTAAATAACATGCAGTCTATTACCTGCGTGTGTCCCACGTTCTATGCAATAATCCCTAAGTTTTCCTTTTAGAGAAGGTTTCAGGTCAAGTGCAGGAGTTTGTATCGACGTATTGGTAGTGATTTTGTTGGCAGATCCTGCTAGCAAAACGTTGCCTTGTGTTTCGTGGTGCCCTGGCACTCGGGAGACTACAGCATGCTTTTTGGATGAGTAGACTGTGCATAAAAGTGAGTAAACCGAGACAAGGGTGGGGTTTTTCTGCTTTTTAAGTTTTCAGAGCTTTTGCTACACATAAGGAATCTGTATACGCTGTTGCCTTCTGTAGTTTTATTTGTTTAATGTGTTAACGGCCGCAAGCATCGCATAAGCTTCGCCGGTGAAAATGCTTGTACCAGAGTGCAGAAAGCCGGCTTCCGGAAAGGATGGGCTGACAGCTGCGTACGAGACAGAAGTGTTCGACTTTGAAGCATTCGTAAAGAACTCAGGACATGTGTATTGATGTTGTAGTTCTAGGAAGTGTGTCTGAATATGTGTAATTGGAGGGTGCTTCGTAACCTCTAAGAAAGACACGTTGCAGTCTATTGTCTGCCACTGCCATGGTGGCAGGCATACTCCGGGAGCCATCAAACGGTGTTGAAGTGGCACACCGGTTTCCTTCGCTAGGCCCCTCACACGGAATAGTAGGGCTGTCTCATAGAAGGCCCTTTCTGAAACACAGCAAGGCCTGATATGTCATCAATTGTGGAATGTGAAGGGTTTGTTTCCGTTCATTTTAACATAATATTTAAAAGACATGTAATATCTCTTTAGGTGGAGCAATCATTCATTTGATTCTACGTACAGGCTTCCTATGAGACTATTGCAAAAAGCACCTGTAGAGAGACGGATGCCTAAATGATGAACAGGGTCAAGCATTTTAAGGGCAGTAGGTTTCACAGACTGATATGCTATTGCCCCATAGCCTAGGCGGGTAAGTGTGAGGCTTTTATACACACTCATTAAACACTTCTTGTCACTTCCCCACGTAGTGCAGGACAACACCTCTAGAACGTTCATTGCTTTTATGCACTTGTTCTTTAAATACTTCGTGTGTGGTATTAGGGTTAGCTTGGTGTCCAATATTAGACCCGAGAATTTGTGTTTAGCATTACCAGACAGACGTTGCCCACGCAGTTGAACATCGGGTTCGGAAAGAATGCCTGTCTGGAGAACAAGACACACGTGCTCTTTTTGTGCATTCAGTCAGAACCCGTTTTCTTCTGCGCAATTGGATACTTTGTTCAAAGCAAGCTGAACCTGCTGCTCACACATGGCCAGATTACAAGATTTGAAACAAGCTGGACGTCGTCCACACATCTGCAATAAAACATAATGCGAGGGATGGACAAGCGCAAAGAATTCATTTTGATAATAAAAAGTTTGCAGCTAAGTACACCACCTTGCGGCACTCCTGTTTCTTGAACAATGTGTAGGAAAAAAAGCAGCCCACTCAGACGCGGAATGTCCGGTTTGACAAGTAACTTTCGATTATGGTAAACATTCTGCCGTGCATGCCAAGGTAGGACAGGTCTCTTAATATTCCAAAGCACCGTGCTGTATCATAACTATGCCTTTTTGATATCGAGGAACGCAGAAATAAAGTATTGTTTGTGTACGAAAGCATGTCTGATCTGTGCCTCGATACGAACAAGGTGGTCGGTGGTGGATCTACACTCTTGAAATCCACACTGGAATTGGTCGAGTAAATTGTTTCTTTCAAGGAAATGTACAAGTCGACAGTTTATTATTTTTTCGAAGAGCTTGCACAGGCAGGTTGTAAAGCGCAGTAGCCTTTTAACTCGGAACTAAAAAAGCCCCTTTTCAAAATGGGAATAACGATAGCCTCTTTCCAGGAAGGAGGAATAGTGCCAGAAAGCCAGATAGCATCGTACAAGCAAAGTAGTTTTGATTGGGAGTTTTTAAGCATTTTGTATACCACACCGTAGGAGCCTGGGGCGTAATTACTGCAGGAGTTTAGTTATGTTTGGAGTTCAGCTAAGCTGAAATCTTGCTTGTATGACTCGTATTTTTGTACATTTGTGTGTTAGTTTTTGCTTTTCTATTCTTGTTTAGTATTTTTAGAAAGCGTCAGTATAGTGTGACGAGCTGGACACCTGTTAGAAGCGTGCGCCCAGGAAGTTCACCTGATCTTCCAAGCTGTCATCCTGTGTGTTTACGGGTGGGAGTGAGTGTACTTGTCTTCCTGCTATTCTATCAACCATGTTCCAGACTTTAGCCTGCTATGTATATGAATTTATCCCTGATAAGAACTTTTGCCAGCCTACTCCTCTGGCCTGCCGACGCGTTCTCCTGCCTTGAGGATTTATTTTCCTAAAGCTATCAAGATTGTCGACTCTAGGTGAGTGAACAATGCCATCCGAAGCAACCTCCATGCCCTGTTTCGCTCCTTTCACGCATTCCAACACTCAGTGTTCCACCATGGAACACGTCGCTTGCCAGTCATTCCAGATGTTTGCAGAATGCACTTGGCTGCTGCGTCAGTAAAAAAAGCTGTGAAGTACTGCACAACTTCATCTATGATTACCTTACATGAGTCAGTCCAACTTAAACGAGTAGTATTGTGAAAATGTTCCAAGTCCACTTTGTTTATCAACAATTTGGGAACATGTGAATGACATGCATGTGAATGACAGACAGACAGACAGACAGACAGACAGACAGACAGATAGACAGATAGATAGATAGATAGATAGATAGATAGATAGATAGATAGATAGATAGATAGATAGATAGATAGATAGATAGACAGACAGACAGACAGACAGACAGACAGATAGATAGATAGATAGATAGATAGATAGATAGATAGATAGATAGATAGATAGATAGATAGATAGATAGATAGATAGATAGATAGATAGATAGATAGATAGATAGATAGATAGATAGATAGATAGATAGACAGACAGACAGACAGACAGACAGACAGACAGATAGATTGACAGACAGACAGACAGACAGAACGACAGACAGACAGAACGACAGACAGACAGATAGATAGATAGATAGATAGATAGATAGATAGATAGATAGATAGATAGATAGATAGATAGATAGATAGATAGATAGATAGATAGATAGATAGATAGATAGACAGACAGACAGACAGACAGACAGACAGACAGACAGACAGACAGACAGACAGGCAGACAGATAGATAGATAGATAGATAGATAGATAGATAGATAGATAGATAGATAGATAGATAGATAGATAGATAGATAGATAGATAGATAGATAGATAGATAGATAGATAGATAGATAGATAGATAGATAGATAGATAGATAGATAGATTGACAGACAGACAGACAGACAGACAGACAGAACGACAGACAGATAGATAGATAGATAGATAGATAGATAGATAGATAGATAGATAGATAGATAGATAGATAGATAGATAGACAGACAGACAGACAGACAGACAGACAGACAGACAGACAGACAGACAGACAGACAGACAGACAGACAGACAGATAGATAGATAGATAGATAGATAGATAGATAGATAGATAGATAGATAGATAGATAGATAGATAGATAGATAGATAGATAGATAGATAGATAGATAGATAGATAGATAGATAGATAGATAGATAGATAGATAGATAGATAGATAGATAGATAGATAGATAGATAGATAGATAGATAGATAGATAGATAGATAGATAGATAGATAGATAGATAGATAGATAGATAGATAGATAGATAGATAGATAGATAGATAGATAGATAGATAGATAGATAGATAGATAGATAGATAGATAGATAGATAGATAGATAGATAGATAGATAGATAGATAGATAGATAGATAGATAGATAGATGCTCAAAGTGCTTGCAGTACACATAAAGACATCCGTCGCATTTAAAACCAAGAATAGGAGACTTACTGATGGCGCTGGGTAGCGTAAACCGCTACTCGTCGCAGCCATAGCCTTTCCACTGAGTAGCACGATAGAGCAGCAGAAGTAACACGGTGTTTCATGCTTTCGCTTATTACGTAAGAGTTCAAGGTCAACGCCATCTTTTTGATCTTTTTCTTTCCAGTCGATTGCGCTCATCTCCCTCCCCGAAAGCTTCTTGCACCTTAGTTTGGCAGTGCCTCCGGAATCGTAGTAGCTCTGGTCAAGCGATGGTGTCGTATGTCATCACATGACATCATCGCAAGACATCGTCATCCCGTAATGTCTTCTCCACAGTTCTCGCGTGATATGTGGCCAGCACCTGTCGTCGTCATCTGTGGTCACCACATGATGTCACTTGGCCATCTCCATCACTTTCCGTGCGGCCTGTTCGTTTCACCTATAGGCTTGAGCCGCATTCATCCCTAACTCTCACGATTTTTTACAGCATGCCGACCACACGATGCGTGAGTGACGTTATCAATGTGGACTTTGTCGGAACATGACGGTGACGCCAAGATTCTTCTGACAGCGCTGATATAACTGCTGTCGCAATAAAATTACAGATGTACCTATCCTTAGAGAAGGCATGCCGTTAATTGTATGCACAACCCTCACGAACTATTGTCACTGATCAGATCATATCTCGCACATCGTATTATCAATTCATATATAATTTCAATACTGATTCAATTTCAACTCAATAATCATTCAACATAACCATCAAACGGAATACTGAAGGTACAATGTACCTTCAAGAACTAATTTACTTTCACTCTGCCCTTACTTTCCCAATACAATTTCAAAAAAAGTATTGGTGGTCCATTTCCAATATTTCTGTCTTACCATTAGGTCAAATATGTGAACAGTGACCAACGTTATAAGAGTAACTTCTAATAAAATCTTTTCGAAGGGCAAAGCTCTTATCACGCTAGCATCTTACATGATCCTTCCGGTAGGATGGGCGACTCTCCTTCCTGGCCGTAATACGGGTCGTATGACGGGGATGGTGTTCCGTACGCAGGAGACGGAGTGCCGTAGCCAGGAGATTGTGCGTCGTACGCCGGGGATGGTGTGGCCGCCCCGTAGTAAGCATCTGGGCATACCAAAAAAAAAAAGAGAGCCTTAGAGTGGAAAGCCTAGCCAAACGTCGCTTTAATTTCCACCACAGAAGGGGAAAATAGCTTACCTTTAGCACGCTAACACACGCTTTGCGACCGTGTCATTTAGAGCCGCGCGCTGTGAAGGGAGGGGTCATTACTTTGATTCCCCATGACTGAACTTTTTTCTAGTTTTCTTTTTCTCCATCATCTGTTCCTATACAATTTACAACGTCATATACATCATGAAAATAGGCCAATGAAATCTTGGTCGATCCAGCATAAAAACTTTTTCGAGTTAAATATGCTATGTTTTTGATTACCTGATAAACAGCCACCAAACCAGGTGCTATCTATAGAAGCGTGAATAATCTGCTGATGAGATCATTCTGGCATTTGCATCTGCACCTGGTAATGGCGTAGTAGCGAAGACGGAGATGCGCGCGCAAGCTTTTCTCATATAAGCTGAAATTTTTGTTGTGCTAGTTTGCGCATGTTTCACGGAAGGAGTAAAGCGCAAACGAGACGGACACAAGAAGAGACATGGACGAACGGCTATAATAACAAGTGATTTTATTCGAAGAAAAGAGGAATAGATATAGGCTAGCTATCGCTTTTTTGAGGATCATGCAATTAGCGCTGTCGAAATCCTAGCCTATAAGTATTCCCCTCTTTTTCAATAACATCAGTTGTTAATAGGCATTCATTCATGTCTTTTTGTGTCCGTCTAGTTTGCACCTTATTGCTTCCGTAAAATTATCGCATTTATTTCAAGTCGACTGTTTCGCGCCTGCAAAGCACAATCGGTAGAGCGTCCAAAGATGTAACCATTTCTGTAGAGCTCGTTATGTGGTCTGTTGACAAATCATTTAAAATTTATTCACAAGTTTTTATTTTTTGAGCACTGTACTTTTTTGGCTATCTGTATGTGTGAATGCGTGCGTGTGTGAGGCAATGGCAATCTAAGGTGAAGCATGGGAGAGTGGTTGCTCTCGTAGTCAAACTGGCTGACCTGCAAGGGCCCATTTTAATTTCATCTGAATCAGCTAATAATTAACAGTGTGAAAAAATTCACATTAGGTTTCTCTCAATGGTGCCTGGCAACTTTCAATGATATTGAAAATTTGCTATAGGGCCTGATGAGAGGGTCTTCAATTTTATACACTGGTGTGAACGAGTACTGGATCTGTCCGTAGAGTAATGTGACTGGGTCTGTTTAACTATTTACTTTTCATATCGGTACATAGTATTTACCCGCCACGGCGATCTAGTAGTCATGGCACTTGACTGCTGACCTGCAGGTTGCAAGTACGAATCCAGGCTGCGGCAGCCGCTTTTGTGTATTTAGATTAAACGCATGTTAAAGAACCCCAAGCGCTTTGAACTTTTGGAGCCCCCCACTACAGCGTCTCTCATAATGATATTATGGTTTCGGGACGTTAAACTCAATGAAATACATTATTTAAATAGTCTTCCACTTTTCAAGGTGATTTTATTGTTAAACCCAGTGAAATACATTATTTAAATAGTCTTCCACTTTTCGAGGTGGTTTTATAGGACTTTCATACACCGATTATAACGCAAATTTCACTGCTCGGTGTCTCCCTGAAAGTCAGCTGTCATTAGCTTGGAGACTTTGACAACCCTTTGGATAGCAGGCGCTCCATCGAAAAGGCCAGTCTTTTGGCGCTTTCCGCGTCACGAAAGTTGTTCTAATAGATTTTTCGCAACCATCGCTCTTGCCGGTCGGTTGACTTCAGAACATTACCTGCAGAATCCACAGCGATGCGAAGGACGGCACGCTGCGAACGGCCGCTGGCCTTGTTGCAGTAGATATAACAGTTAATTTTCAGGCATTCCTCAGCAAAAAGAATTACGCTGGACCCAAAAAGCTTTCGCGTTGCAAAAAAAAAAAAATCCAGCCACTTTCATTTCATGAAACTCGTCGAAACAGCGATGCTCATGCCCTCGTTGGTCAGGCTCACATTTCTATAATCTCGTTCGTGCGGCTTCTTTCTCGGAAGTATGAGAAGTCTTGGCCATACTGGAAGAGCAAATTCCCGAACAACCACTGATGCCAACCTATTAGAACGTTTTATTTTTGGATTGACCCTTGAAAATTCTCTAGAATACATGAAAAATCCTAGATTATTTTAATGTCAATGTTCAAGCTAATTGACTCTTAACAAAGCAGTAAGAAAGTGTAATCTGTGGCCAAGTTCTTCTGAATCTGGTCAAAAGTAAAAATAACTATGTTAACCACATTTGGGTAGTTTTTTTTCCACGTTCTGTGCAAATTAATATAAAGTGCCTGTAAAGGCACCAGTTGTCAACACAGATTCGTCTGTCAAGTTTACTTAGCAAAGGCATTGAAGGCATAGATGTGACAATTCGGGTCTATTGCAAGTCTGTAGCGCCTTTTTTTTTTTGTACCTTCAACTTCTGAACTGGTGGTCCATTCCTAATTTTCCAGATTTGTAATCATTGTTGCACTATATTCCGTAGATGTACGTGGGCCCTCTTTTACTGCATGATACAGCTACGCTGATGCTGTACTTTCACTCAGTTTCTCGTTCTCTTCACTTTTGCACTATGATGTAAGTGCACGACGAAATGACTGAAAACACTCGAACAAGTCTCCTTTTCTATTTGTCTCTATTCATCACGTCGTTTCTGCAATATTAACCCCTTACCTTTTCTTACTTTCGCTTCGTTCCTCCACAAGCCTTCTGATTAAGTTATTTCACCTGGAGACATTGTTCGGCGAACGCATGCAGTGAGCGTAAACACTTGTTTATGTGCACTACAAGAGAAAACTTATCTTTCTTTCACAGAGCAGCTATCCCTCAAGGCGCTCATAATATCCGCCTGCAAGCTAAACCCTTACAACAACATAGTTTCATTTTCTTCAGTATTCAGCATATATTATCGCGTTACAGAACTGCTATTCCCTTCACTGGAGCCACCAGAACACCAAAGCTGTCTTAAATAGAAATATTGTGAAATAGCCATAAATATAGGTTTTTTAAAGCTTTTTCAGTTGAAAAGGCGTGATTACAAAGTTAGGCCTGTATTAGGCCCCGCAATTTGACATTTTAGAGTGATCCGAAAATCGCTAGATTCGGCAAAAAAGACGCCAAATTTAGCAGAACATTCCTGGATCTAGGGATAAATTCCTTGGGTTGGCATCACTGCGAGCTACCCATACCTTTACCACCGAGCCTCTCCCTGGTATACTTCTGGCAAGCAGCTGGGTTATGGCACAAATTGCGTGGAGCCTCCTTCTGACCTATCGTTACACGCCTTTCATTGGTCCGTCCTTCCCGTTGGGAATCTCTCGCCCCTCTTGCAACCCATTTTTTTGTTTCCCCTCTTTCTGTTAGGCTTCGCTCTTGCCTTTCTAGCCAAGACACTGCCTTCTCCACTATCCGAGAGGCCCCTTTCCGAGAGCCCTTTCTAACGAGCCTCACTTTCGCCACGCTGTAAGGCCACGTGACCATGGTTACACTGCAGGCGTTGGCTATGGGGCAGATATGGGTCGACAAGGAAAAGCTCTGCTAAAAAAAAGAACACCTGCACACTACGGCAAGGCATCACTAAGTCTGAATAATGCAGGCGCCGGGGCCACCTGAGCTTATGGGCGCGTATGAAATGTTAATGGTAAGAACGAAGCTCATACCAGCCATGTCTTCCTCAAGGTTGATTCACGTAGAAGAGAAACTCGAACTCGCAGACGGGAGGTGGCTTGGAACGCAACGAACGGCACGGTCGTTGAAAAAGCCTTTGTTGTGAATCACGTGGCTCGCGGGGCTCGCGAGCTCTTTTTCTCGTTCACCTTCAACTGTGGCTCACACCCACTAAGGGGGATCAGCCAAAAATTTAATAGTTTTATAAAATGTCATAGAAATTTAAAATACAGAATGTTATAAAATAAAAAATTAAGAATATGTGAATGTTTGGTGTTAGATATATCAAAAACCAAAGCTCTTTTTTTAATGTCAGGAGAAAATAAATCAATAATACCCTCTTTTGTATACGTGACGACACAGAGTTTGAAGGGTAATAGTTAAAATGAGCTAGTTAAGTATTTGGTTTCAGTGAGTTAATTACACAGAGCCACGTTCAGAAACGTTCAGAATTGAGATCCCGGAAACAGAAGCTTCAAAAGACAAAAGGGCAGGCAGGCAGGCAGGCAGGCAGGCAGTTAGACAGGCAGGCAGGCAGGCAGGCAGGCAGGCAGGCAGGCAGGCAGGCAGGCAGGCAGGCAGGCAGGCAGGCAGGCAGGCAGGCAGGCAGGCAGGCAGGCAGGCAGGTAGGCAGGCAGGCAAGAAGGCAAAGAACTTTATTGGGTCCTGAGAAACGCTCCTCCTTTAGAGCAACGTCGCGGGCCGCTCCCACGTAGGAACGGGGAGGCCTAGCCTCACCGCCACATGGTGGGCTCTCTGGACAGCCTGTAGTTGTGGTAGCAACTCTGAACTTCCTGAGGCAGAGTCCCAGTCTGCTTCTGTGAGCCGACTTGGGCCCCATAACGAGGGGCACTGCCAGAGCATATGTGAGGCACAGGAAAATTTTTTCCCCAAGCCCATAAAGGTGTTTATGTTTCTAACAAGGTTTTTTGTGCTGTAGCAAATCACCTACAGGTCAAACAGAAATGATCGATAGTTCTCAGCTCACCAAGGAATGCGCACGATGGAGATTGAACCCGAGAGGACTTGTGTTGGTAGAAAATCGGGTTCGGCTTGTCTCAGCGCAATCTCGTAACTGGCACTCTCAGTTTGCGGGTTTTACAAAATGAGATCGGCCACGTATATAACAACTGCTGATATTTGGCGGAACTTGTCTGTGCCGTGTCTGCAAAGACTTCTATAACGACGGTTGCGAAGTCCCGAAAAAAATCCCGAGAAAAGCCGGAGCGTAGTCGTCTTCGATTTCGGAGCATTCGAAGCGTTAGCACTTTTTGAAAACCGACAACAAACTGAAAGTGGTTTTGAACATTCCAGTTTCCTCATCATCATCAGTATTTTTTCTCTCTTCTCTTTTTACGCTGGTTATAGGCGGCGGCGGTGGCGGCGGACAACTGCGACGCCGCACGTGACCCGTGTTCTGATCTCATAACAGATTTCGCTGTAGAAAGTTTTTCAGTGCCTTCTGACTTTTCAGGAACCATCATTCTAAGTGCATAAAACAACCCCTTTTTTGCGTATCTTTCTTTCGGAAGCCACTGGAAAGTTGGTGCAGTTTACCAGCAAAGTAAGATTTATCCTACATACGCTTGTGTAAAGAAAGGCGAGCGATTGTCGCTTTCCTTGTCTGTCTTAACGAATGAACGTTTAATGTTAATTTGGATTCACTTTGGAGAATTCTTGCAGTGTTTTGCCGAAAAACAAAAAAAAAGAGTTAGTATTTGTAGCACTGATTTCCACTACGTTTATTTGCGTATAATAACTTACAAAAATAGTAGTAGTTCATAGTTACAAAAAAACGCTAGCATTAGTATCTGCATTACAAGAAATATCCGAGTGGTGTCATTGCGATAAGTAACATTTGTTATAGCACGAACAGCCCTGTTCTGTATAACGTGCAATTTACAGACATCTGTTAATGTTGGCAAGTACCCCAAACCAGGTGACAGTTGCTAACTTGAATGACAAAAACGAGGACTTGTACATCAGAAGTGTTGCTGCCTTAGTTAGCGAGAAACGTAATCTGGATGAAATCACCGAGATCCTTGGCACATCCCGAGATAGCTTTCAAATATGTGCGTTCCAAGACATTGTGTGCATCAACAAAATTTCCTAGACACTTCATACACAATGCTATATCTCTACAGTGATGAACATTCAAGTTCAATGGCGCCTTATATTTTAGGCCTGTAATATACCGGCTTTGCTTTTGATGTTTTTAATTTTAATCAGCCCATGCACTACCATGGGGCTAAAACTTCATTGGTACCTGACTTGAGTAAGTATTTAGGTTTATATAGCTTTGAATAGAAACATGCAAAATTGGATCATAAGTGTATACAATACGTTTTACGGAAGTGTAATTTTTTCTTGCATCGATTGTCAGGCTTCGCATTTGTCGGCAGTGCCTCCTAAGCCCTTGTTTGTGGACTGCCGTTTTCAGTCTTCAGAAATGAAGTTTTGTCACACAGTTCGTTACTTTTTTTTTACCACTTGCTGAAGTACGGGACATTAGACTTGGCAAACTCTATCTCTTTTTTTCTTCTCTACATGTTTGTTAGGTAGTGAGGAGGCTACTGCCCCGCCGCGGTAGTCTTGTGGCTAGGGTACTCGGATGCTGACCCGCAGGTCGCGGGATCGAATCCCGGCTGCGGCGGCTGCATTTTCGATGGAGACGGTAACGCTGTAGGTCCGTGTGCTCAGATTTCGGTGCACGTTAAAGAACCCCAGGGGGTCGAAACTTCTGGAGCTCTCCACTACGGCGTCTCTCATAATCATATGGTGGCTTTGGGACATTGAACCCCACAAGTCAATCAATTATTGAGGAGGCTACAGCAGCCCATCCTAATACACCTGACCCGTGTACTTGAATATCCAACTATACACACGGCGTGCTTACATGTCGCCCTCACCCAAATGCAACCGCCGGGACCGGTAGTTAAACCTGCGTCTTTGAGCTACGCAGCACGACACATTAGTCATTAAGTCGGCTTCACTTGAGAACCAGGAAACGTCATCAATGCTCCATTTTCGGGCGAGTTGCTCCGTTACAGATTAGGAAGTTCCAGGCCGAACTGACACCCGAAAGAGGAACGACATGCACGCACAAGCTTGCAAAGACTCAGTGGGGGAATGATGAAGCGCCATCCTCCCAGTTTCTTTCTCACCTCGGTGGATTAATTGAGCAGCTCTCTTATCGGGACGCTTGCGTGTATGCGCTGTCGTTTGTCTTTTGCTTGTGTGATCGTGCTGATACTTCCTTGCTGCGGAAAAAAAAATGAAGCTATAGGTACGGTGACTCGTGAGCAATAATATACTGCGGCCTACCATCCCTGTCGTATGGCTGTACCAATTTCTTTTTAGTCCGGCTGGCTTGAGCTTGCTCTCAGAGATATAAGATAGTGTCAATAACAAAAAAATTACCATTCCACATTCCGAAAACCCGTTTTACGGGCGGGGAGCATATCGGCAGCGCGATGACCCCGACCTTCACAAAGTTAGAGCAAGCCGATTGCCGCACTCTTTCCAGAACGTGTTTTTGTTGGTGTTGTTGTTTTCTCATCCTTGCCCCCTGGTGTGACGTCAGTGGTTGCGGTAGACGCGCCGTCTGAAAAAGCCCTCGAGTCTGTGACCGGTCGCTTCCGCTACGCGGTCATAAGAACAACATCTACGTCAGTGACGTGGCGAAATAACACGCGAAATCACAGCTCTTTGCCCAATTTTTGTTCTTCTCACACCTTCGCCCTCGCCCGCACATTGCGTTCTTTGCCGGTATATACGCCGGGCTTACGTAAAGCCGTGCAGTAGGCGAAAAGCCACGGCGAATGGAATGTTCGTGTTATCGAATGGGTGCGCACTTGTACAGTGATTTTATTTATACTACCGAATTTACTTTTGATATACTTTGCTGGCTATGTGCACTAGGAACAGTCGTTACACCAATGGAACACACAAAGTTAAATGATGGGGCTGATCTTTGGCTGTCCCGTATTTTGTTTCGTTGCTTGCACTCATGAATTCGTTTTTCTTAAGAAGAATAGATATGAGCTTCGTACACAATACTTCGCTGGAGGGATGATAGGAGTTTGATAACGATGGCAGCGAAGTATGTAAACTCACCGTTGGAGATTCTCGAGATACTGCTTCCAGAAACGCATTATTTCGTAGTGTACATTTCATATACTTATCATCTGTTCGACCAAAGTTAGTATAGTGTTTTAATTTCGGGTAAATGTTATACATGCCCCTTATTTCTGTATACATGTGTGGCATTTAAAGTGCATCCTTCTATGGCGCTTCAATGCTCACTATTTGAAAAAAAAATGTGTTGCTTCTTTGAAGCCAAATCTGAAAAAAATGTGTCTTGCTTAAAAGGTCTCGTTAGACGCACATCGATGGCTATTTGATAAACCTTATGCATTAGAAATATGCACCAAAAAAGGACCACTAATTTTGCATGCAGCTCCAGGATGCAACTTCGATTGCCGGCTGCAGTGCTTGCAAATTTTAATGCAAACACCCCTGCGCCTAGATGTGAGTGTACTACCATTGCCAAACCTCAGGTGGTCAAAGTTATTCCATTATCATATTGTTGCTTTAAACGCAAAACGCGCTTAGTAATACCAATTATTATTATTATTATTATTATTATTATTATTATTATTATTATTATTATTATTATTATTATTATTATTATTATTATTATTATTATTATTGTTATTATTATTATTATTTTATATTATTATTATTATTATTATTATTATTATTATTATTATTATTATTATTATTATTATTATTATTATTATTATTATTATTATTATTATTATTATTATTATTATTATTATTATTATTATTATTATTATTATTATTATTATTATTTGTTATTCTTCATCCGTTCAAATGAGGTCAACAAGACTATTAGCGGGCGCTGCGGTACAACATCGCCAGAATAATTTTCTTGCTTTTTACGGCGCAATATATCTATCAATCAGACATGGCGCTCTTTGGCAAACCTTGGCCTTTGCGCCAAAAAAACCCACTAATCATGAATGAAACAATGATCGATCAATAGGTTGATTGATTGGTTGTATGATTGATTGATTGATTGATTGATTGATTGATTGATTGATAAAAACATTTCTGTTTACACAAAATGTTCTCACAGTATGCGGCAGGGCCACTTAATCATGAAGTTCACTTGTAATTGTTGCCGTGTTTGTCCTCCCTCGGAGATGGCAGCCAGTTTCACAGCTGACCGAACTTCGCAGGAGCAGTAGGAAGTACTAAAACGAAATTCACAAGTTTCTTTATAGTTCCTGTTTGTTATATGTCCACTCCTTTTATCTTGTTAACAATGGTTGCAGCGCAAGTAGGAAAGTGCTGGTAGTATACGGAAAGCGAGGAACCCTCTTTTCTGTGCGTTCCTCGCCTTCCGTACCCTTTTCTTCCAGCACTTCCGTGCTTGCGCTGCAACCCTTGTTAAAATAGAATACAGCCAACTAGCTCAAACAGTAGTTCTTCTTCGATGTTTTTTTTTTCTGTCGGTTATTTCCTATGCACCTCATCCATCTTGTATAAAATGCGGCCGCTGGTTGTAGATACTAACCGCACCAAGTTTATTGTACATATGCAATCACGGAAACTCACCAACAGGCCCAATCTGCCTGTCTTCCTCATACCCAATATCCCCACACATCTATAGCTGCTAACAATCTCTTATAAAAGCGGATATTCAGTTGTGATGGAAATACAGTTGCCCATTCGTTGAAACGACCGATTTTCGATGGCATGAAAAAAACTAAAATTGACGAAATGCGATAAAAGTTTCAAACAGCTTCTAGCACGCTCTTACTTTTTTACAGCCCGGCGTTGGTAGGCGCAGCGATTTGTGTGTGTGGCCGTGTGTATGTCTCACCGCATATACCGCTCATGGTCTTTTCAGCCACTGCTGATAAGAATCATTGCTTTTTCTGTGGCGCGTTTCATTTGTGCCCTGAAGCAACACGAGAAAAAGTATAATGACTGTAAAGGTATACAAATTTTTATAATAACGAATAGTATGATCATCAACTATACTATACGCCATGGGTATTGATTGATTGATTGATATGTGGGGTTTAACGTCCCAAAACCACTATATGATTATGAGAGACGCCGTAGTGGAGGGCTCCGGAAATTTAGACCACCTGGGGTTCTTTAACGTGCACCCAAATCTGAGCACACGGGCCTACAACATTTCCGCCTCCATCGGAAATGCAGCCGCCGCAGCCGGGATTCGAACCCGCGCCCTGCGGGTCAGCAGCCGAGTACCTTAGCCACTAGACCACCGCGGCGGGGCACGCCATGGGTATGGCTCCCACTACAACCCAGTTCATTTTTCCGCAATTTAATTGTATGCTAATATTCATAGATAGGTCACCCCAAACTCCTCATAACTTTTTCTAATACATTTTTTTTGCTTCCCTTCTCGTCTTCATATGGTCGTAAAAAGGGGTCGACAAAAGGCGGTCTCCGTGTGGAGGACCCAGCTGCAAGCCCCTGTTTCTATCTCGAAAAACGTCAGGCGCAGTCCACCAGTTTTTACGTGTTCATTACTGTTGACTAACGATTAAAGTACTGCAGGAATGCGAAATTAGTTTGAATGCTAAAACTACAGCATGACCTTGAGTTGTATCTTGTCTATGGCACGTGACTACGACGTGGGCTTGTCAGTCTTGCGGCGTTATTCTACTCACTAATCGCGACATAGCAAATTCACGAAATTGGTGTTAGTAACTGGTATTCCTGGAACCGTACTCTCAGCTGTGCATAACTCAATACTTTTCAGATTTGTTTGCATTCATTTTTGCAGAAGCATAATGGCAATATAAAAATAGCCTGCAAAAGAAGATGGTCATCAATACACCAAATCGTACGTGCAGTCCTACCTTCCTCCTGAACGCAGGTGAACGTCTCACAACTGAGCCACTCTTCGGCGAAAAAGAAGAGACATGCCAAAACGAGCATAAATCTGCAAGGTAGTGGCTTGGGTTTATATTTTCTTCTTTTTCTGTTGCTTAAGGCTCATTTGCACTTGCCACCCGTCAGAGGTGATTACAGTGACCACCTCATAAACTGATGCCCATGACCTCTGAAAACTGCTGCACAATTCTCGTGGAACGGAACCTGCATGCATTACGTTATCCCTTGCACATTACTTATCTCCCTCCCCTGGCCCGTTTGGCTTCCGTGTGTTGGTCACTGTGGCACGTGAATGGCTGCGCTGCAACCCCTTTCCTGTTGCCCGCCACAACCCGTTCTTGTTGTGCTCGGCGCATCGCGTGCGTCTTAGGAGTGGTGCACCAGACCGAGTGTCGGGTCGGGCCGCTTAACAGTTCTCAGAGAACCGCCGCCGGTACACACCGCACAGACCGGGCCACCTCCGTTTTACGGTGCTCTATCGTCCAAGACTGTGTGGCCTACTGGTTGCCAAAGAGGTAGGTAAGTTGATACGACATATCAGTGGAGAGTAGGTGCAAGCAACGGTGCAGTCAAAAAAGAAAGCCCTGTTTTTTCGGCCTTTTTCAATAAGACTAAGGTCTAGGACTCGTTCATCCTATTGCATCAGCGTCCTCTAAAAATTTACAGCCTTTGGGACTTGCACTGTACACACAAACACCAATCATTAAGCAATGTTTTTTTCACAGTTTTTTATTTATTGTGACACATTATCAGTCTAAATTGTGAGGTTGAAGTCATGGGCGACCACGTCAAACTTGCTCAGCAGCTGGATGACGGGGTACAGTATAGATAAAGTTCCCTAAATATATGCTTCAGGGAACTCTGGCGCTAGTGCCTATATATATGGACGTTGCAACGCAATACGCTACAGCAAGCTTGGGAATCATGGTTATGACATGAATTTGCCTAGTCGTCGTACTTTACGTTTGTTCTGGCTTCACGCGGTTTGAAGCTGCTTTATCACAAAACAACAATCGGTAAATGTTCAGCAGTTACGCTTCATCACCTTCATCTTTCAGGCTTACCACTTCAAAACGGGTAACCAAGTGGAAAAACAGTTTGTTCTTTCCTTCGAAACAGAACACACAGAAATAAATGAAGCTACAAGTTCGTTCGCCACCCGAAAGCACGAAGACTAGGCAAATCCATGTCATACCCATGATTCCCATGGTCGCCGAACGATCCCAGGGCCACAGTGCGTTTTAATTAATTCTAGAAAACTGTACGGTGCAGTATGCTCAAGTGTACTTAAGGTCTTCATTAAAGTGAAGGATGTGTTTGCGCGATATCTTCTCTGCTCTCTCGCGAAACTTTAGTCAGAGCACCATAACATTACTATGAAAACAAGAACGATTTGCAATAGCGTCCCCAACTTCACACTTTGCTTTGAATAGCGTGAACTTACCCTGTGGCTTATGAGGATGTTTCGATACTTGACTTCAGTACTCGGCTTCAATTCTGGTTCACGGCGGCCACGTCTTGGTAATAATTGTTGTGGTTTTATGTCTCGAAACCACAATACGACCATGAGAAAGACCGAAGCGTGGGGACTCCGTATTCTAAGTAACCAAGATGAGAAGGCAGAAAATAACCAGAATATTGGAGGAAAAATTCTAGCCAGAGAGTAGCCGGACTTCGAAATGTTTTTTTTTTTAACAGCTGAAATTATCACCTTCACTTTCCATGTCCTCTAACAGAGTTTATATGTGACATCAATGCTGGTAATACATATAAAATCTTGATCTTTATTATTCGCCAAGTTTTAAAATGACCAAATGCATGTAACTGGTGCCGAATTCACAAAACTGCGTGATTAAATCGGTCAGTCGGCTTCGCTAATGCCACTTCCCACATCGTGATTGGCTGAAATATTTTTTACGAAACTTTTTTTGCGTAAGACGTTGTTGTGCATACGGGCGCTGGCTATTAGTATGCAGGGTGGTCTCTGCAGAGGAACGCGATTAACGCAAGTTTAACCTTCGATGCGGTTTCCAGAGTCACAAGACATCTCGAAGATGTCCTCAACGACAGTCTCTTCGTCGTGGGCCAGTAGATGTGCGATGATGGCCATTTGTACGGTGATGTTTGTCCTACTCGACGCCCCCGGAACAGAAGGTCATGGTAGGTTACTCGAACCTCCCGCAAGAAACTCCATGTGGCGAATAAGCTACGACACACCCCCAAACTTCGAAGACAGTGAACTCTTTTGTGGAGGCATAAAGGTAAGGCATTTGATAGGCCTGGAGATAGGGGAGAATGACGTAGCTGCATCAGCCTTACTGTGTACATCGTTACATAGGCCGACAAATATAAATTATCTAAAAGGTAGTTAAAGCATTGGCAATCTACTAAAGACGTTTTTTTTTTACGTTAAGCGGGTATTTATAGCCTCAAGACACGAGGATTTATTTCAAAGTCATTGATTTTTTGAACTTGCCAAACTGTTTCTTCTGAATGCAAAGATGAAAAGTGCCCCGTAGCTTTTCTGAACTTCATGTTACTTGCTCGCCACGCGTTCTCCCTTATATTGAACACTGGGCTTCAAGAGAGGTCTTTTTGCTATGAGGTGCTCAAAGATGTGTTTTTGTCATGTTATTTGAGTTCCTACGAACATAAAGTTAATACCAAAGTACGCGTTAACACATGCAAGATTTCGTATAAAACTCCACTCATGTTCTAGGCGGCAGCTGTAGAAGTTGCTCATGCTTGACCTTGCCATTCCAAACGCTCTTGCAAAGGCGAGAAGCAGCGACATTGATCATATTCGCTAAATGACAGTATGGGTCCCAGTATCAGCCAAGAAAGTGTTTCCATGGAGAAGCCGAGCGCTTTAAAAGGTGTGGCGTGCTGTGTTTGGCCCTCCGATAAATTTTCTACGACTAGTTCTCGGGAGCAGACTCAATAAAACGTATTTTACAAAGAATTCTTTACGTACAGTTGGTAAAGAAAAGAGGAGAAATTGAGCGCTCGCAGCGTACCTAACACAATTTCATGAAGTATATCTTAATAGCAATAAGCGAAAACTTTATCCAAGAATAGCGAAAACATACCTGAGAGACAGTCATTAATGAAATTGCATGATAAGGTCTATCCATGTTTTCTTACGTATGTGCATTCGCGTATTCGTGTATACATGTATGAGTGCACGTTCAAATACGTATACCTCTTTTTGCCTATCTTATTAGGTCCGTTTCGAGTGAGCCTACATAGTGCTTGAATCGAAATTGATGGTATACACATTTCATGGTCCGCAAGTGAGCTTCCCTGCGCTGAACATTCGTCAAACTAAAAACGGCACCTGCTGACTTTCAAGCAGAGAGGTGGTCCCACTCGTGTGTACTGGAGCTTGTTCGTTATGGGTGTAAGTTTTCTGTGTGATAGCGCAAGCCAACTGCGCTTCAACATGCTGTTCGAAGTTACTAGCCGCCATTAGTTGAGCTAAATGCATTGCAGAAAAACTAGCTTTACAGGTATGATTAGGGTTTATTATGTTGACTTATAACGTGGCAACACTAACCGGACATGTGCGACGTTTGGCCTATATTCACTGCTGAGGGACGCCTCGGCTGCGTATCACGCTCCGCAGGTCCAGTGGCAAGACAACGGCGGCCGGTGCGGAGTGTGCGGCGACGACTACTCGCTGCCACGGCCGCGACGTCACGAGACCGGCAACACGTACGCTAGAAATATCACGGTGAGGCGCTACGCGCCCGGACAGCTCATCGACTTGGTGGTCGACGTCGAGACAAATCACTTGGGACACTTCGAGTTCGCCCTCTGCCCCAGGTCGTCATGGGAAGAGGCCGAGACCGAGGAGTGTTTCGACATGCACCCGCTAACCGTGGTGACCGGCACCGGACCCAATCGTAAGGTAACGACGAAAATGTGAAAGATGACTTGGACTTGTCTCTCCAGTTCGTTTTTTTTTTTGTTGACTTTGGCTGACTGCCACTGATAATTCAAGGCCGAAGTGAGAGGGAGATATGGCGCAAAGAAAGGCAGGGAGGTTCACCAGGAAGCAAGGATCTGATTCGCTACCCTGCACTGGGGAAGGGGGAATGGGAGACCGAAAAGTAAGAAAAATGGAATGAGAGAAAAATAGCGGGACGGAAGCAAAAAGACTCAAACACACTAAAACGTCATAAACGCTTAACGAGGCGTGTAGATCGCAGAAACTTCAGGAGGGCCTTTGTCGCTTTTCGGCGTGAAGCTCGATCTTTCCGGCATTCCAAAAGTAATTTTTCGGAAAGTGGCTGGTCGTCGAGGCGTGCAAACACTGCTGACATGGACTACAACTTCTACGAGAGGTTGTCCCGAAGCGATTTTAATGCAATAATAAGTGAGACTCATGTACCATTGTAGACTAATAACACCACGAAAAAAAGAATGTCAACCACTGTAGCACCACCAACGCTGTGCACAACAACGTACCCTAAAGCTGGGCTTGTATGCTAATGGCCCATTTCACGCACGAATTTCAGGCTAAAATGTCACTAACCGAAAAATCTGCTAAAATGAAGCGCATGCCAAAAACGTGACCATCATACTGGCACGTATGACAGTTAATATCGGTGAACGTTGCATACATATATCGTCAGCACCTTCTCCTCCTGCTAAGATAATTCTACATACAAAAGTGCGGACGTGTCTAGGGGTTAGAATTACAGAGAAAGGGCTGAGCTAATTCGCACGTATTCATAGTGATAGACTACGCATGCAAACGAGGACAGGTCTTCATTGTACCTGTGCTTGCATAGCCGGAATTGTGCATGTTTAGAGAAGAAAAAATAAACAAGAAAAAATATATTAACATATTGTGTGCAATTTTATAGGGTAATTGAATCTAATAGAAATAGAACAAAATTTTATTTAGGCTAACTTTGAGGGGGGGGGGGGGTTTATCGACGGTTGACCACTTTTTGACCAACGTAATTACGACCTATGAACTCGCCATCAGATCCCACACGGACGTAACTTTAACAGAGCATCTATTATACGCAGAAACCCTCGAGTGCTATGTTGTGACCTGAACTGAAACCTTTGATAGCCATTAGGTTTATGTCGCTATCGTCTTTTCATCGTGACGGTCACCCTTCGGAAGATGAGGAGCAGCGTGAAAATGCATATACAAATGTCAAAATACAAAAGTCGGGGTTGCGATGTTTACTCATTAGCCCTTGCTGGGTACCTCAATATCGCGTGTGGTTTCGGGGTGTGTGTGGGAATGTGAATTCGACAATGTTGCATGAGTGGACTTCCTGGTTTGTTTTACTCTTATTAATAAAAATGGTCTTTACCATAACACAGCTTCAAACAACACAGCGAGAAAAAAGAAGCGCTAACATTGAACAACCTGTTAAAAGTTAATGTCTCCGTCAACTTCACATTTCCTCACGTGATACGCAGCAAGATATTTTATGGTGAATTGCAATATCTACAAAGTTGAAGTTTCCCCCGCGGTGTCATCTCATCACTAATTCACAGCTCTCAGCGCGAAATTGTTCTGTTTGGGGGATTAAAGCGAGTGAAATATTTTTAATGTCAACTTAACCTTACGTATACATTTTAAAGCAAGCGTACAGATTTCGCTTATCGCAAACTCTCGATTATGTTCCCCGTTATGCCTTAGTAACGGAAGCTTCAATGACAAATGTGACAAGGATGCCATGAAGCAACACGCCCTTGTAATTCCGGTGGAGTTTATTCCTCGAGTACGCCTTCCCTACATTCTCATGATACTCATCTTCTAAACTCTTTCACAAAGGTGTACTCCTTTCGCATTGGTATGGCAGACACTCCTACATGCGACTACTGCGGAGATTAAGAAACCATCGAACACGTCCTCTGCAGCTGCGCTTGCTACGACACACAGCGATGCCAGCTACGGATGGTTTTGAATCGACTTGACTCCGGACCATTTTGTGTGCGGAAGATACTAGGACCTTGGGCATCTGCCTCAGTTGCGCAGAAAGCAACTAAAGCACTGCTTCTTTACCTTAAGTCAACAAACCTGAGCGACCGCCTGTGAACTGTGTGTGCTCACCGAGTGTGCTCGTGATTGTGTGTACCTTCTCATCTTTGTGCAACCTCTTTTCTCCCCTTTATCCCTTCCCCAGTGCAGGGTAGCAAACCGGATGTGCGTCTGGCTAACCTCCCTGCCTTTCCTTGTATCTTTATCTCTATCTCTCTATCTCTCGCCACGCGTTGCAGAAGTCCCACTTTTACACAAGAGAACCGCCAACCCGCTACCGGCTGCCAACGGCCGCCAATGGACTCTACATGATTCAGGTGCGGCTGCCGGAGAGGCTAACCTGCGAGTATTGCGTCCTCCGCTGGCACTGGAGATCTGGTAAGCGGGGCTGGATTGATGCTACACATATATACCACACCCGTGTATTGTCCGAATGCGGGACGATAAGCACTTACTGACTTGTGTTTGTGACACGCTGTGTCCAGTGTTTATATAATCCGACAACCATTACTTCACCGCTGTTTGATCGCATCGCAACACCGTATATTTTTAAAGCGTTGCCGAAATTGATCCAATGCGTGAGCTACCGATATTCTCGCAATGACAAAATGAAAAGTATGCCTACAAAAGCAGCTAGTAGAGTGAAAATCCGAGTAATGAAAATTGTCCGGACACATTAGTGGCAGGGGTAAACATTCTTTTGAGCGGAAAAACGTGGATCGGTGCTTCTGTTTTAATAATTTTGAAATGCTTGAAAACTGTTTAACTTAAGAATAACCGTAATTACACAGCTAAATATAGTCGTTGTTGATGGCATGTATGTTCAGTAGGCGTTCTAAAACTTCCCCGTGGTTGATCGTATCAAACATACGTTTACCTCTGGTATATAGTTACTATCTTGTTCAATTATTAAGCGATTAGGCTTTCATTATAGTGCGATAATTTTTAGTAGTTGGCCAGTGATCCTTCTCGCTTTGTTTAGGTGTAGAAAGAAAGCTATCAGCTTGGGTTAGGTACCTGTGAACGTCAAGCGGGGCGCTAATGAGGCTGTCATCGTAATTCAGTTTACCACTGCACTGAACATGAACACATCTTTATATATTAGGCCCAAACATGAATACATCTTTATCTCTAAAGACTCCGTATGATGTAAATGAACTGGCTGTCCCCGACTAACCCTACAAGATTAGCAGGTGCCACGCTGCTAAGCTAGAGAACGCGGGTTCAGCTCTCTGCCACACTGGCTGCACATCGATAAAGGGGAAAAGCAAGAACACTATTGTGCTAAGATTTATAGTTGCATGGTGAAAAACCACAGGCTGTGAAACTTCATGTTTTTCTCTTCCATACGGCGTGCCCCATTACAGGTATTGGTCCCTAAGAGCCTCTAGTTTTAAGGCTGACTGTTTCAACGGAACATTGGTTACCTGTACATAGTTTATGAATATATTCAGAGTGAACAGTGGAAGTTCTTCAGACAGGCTGGCCGACGTTTAGATAGGAGGACCTATCCTTGTCAAAGGCGCCATGTCATCCTTGCAGTGTTGGTTTTAAGGGAATTAGTAGAAACATCATCTCCTGATGTCAATACTAACCACATTACCAACAGGGACACACGCCACCACCAGTAAATGACGTCACTACTAACCCCCCCCCCCCCTTAAAACTAACACGCCAAGGATTACAAAGTGCCTTTGACAAAGATAGGTCCTTCTGCGGAAACGTCGAACAGCCTGTCTGAGGTTCTTCAAATGTTCATCCTGATTATCCCACTACGTGTTTCCGCCTGTCGGCTCCCACCTGGATATTAGTTTATGAATATGTAACAGACGGGCATCAGATGCCTAGTATTAAGCAACTACTATCCCTCGAATTTCTTTGTGTAGTGCAAAAGAAGGCAGTTAGAATAAGATTCAAAAAATTTATTTGTTGTCAATGAATGTTACAGATATATACGTCAGTTTATTTTCTTTGCAATACGTCTTAATGTTGAGAATATTAGTTTGTAACGCGCTTTCTGTAATCACTCTGCAGCGAACAACTGGGGTGACTGCGGCAACGGCAAGATGGGGCTCGGTTGCGGACCCCAGGAGACGTATCGCAATTGCGCTGACGTCGCTATTGGAAACCGCATTGGGCTTCGTGGACCTCTGGGAGCCAACGCAGTGCCTAAGCGCTTTAGGGCCACCAAACCAATGAAAGTTCACCGCGTCTAAACTAGAATCGATAGCAGAACACATTTCACGAAGCAACGCAGATAACTTGCCTATTTATTGCACAATAAATGCGTATTTCTTACCAAAACGCTAAAACACGAGCGAATTTCTTTGTCTATATCCTGGGGTGGAAAACACAACAAACAACTTACTGTGAAGGACATCAGCACTGACGCTGTTACCTCATTTGGCTGTTTATCGTTTCATGCTTGAAACTTAATATATATATATATATATATATATATATATATATATATATATATATATATATATATATATATATATATATATATATATATATATATATGTATATATATATTTGCGCCAAGATAACGATCTGTAATATCGCATATCAGTCATATGCTTGCTCCATTTTCTTCTGAAAACACCCAAGCTTTTTCGAAGGCTTGCTCCATCGCTGTAAGCTAATATCCATGCGTTAAAAAGTATCTCAAGGCTTCTTTGTATAGCCCGTTGATATTATACCTGTTAGGCTCGTAAACTGTCTGCACGGGCAGACAGTTTACGAGCCTAACAGGTATAATATCAACCGTTGAAAACGAGACGACGGCATTGTTGTTTTCGGTATAGGGCTCTTGGTCGAGTGAAAAGGCGAAATTTGGAATTATTATGAACATAACTTCTGTGTCGTCGGCCGAATTTATAGAGAAAACAATTTAGCAATCGTTCTCATTGAGAAACAGGTAAACCTTTTTTTGTTATGATCAAACTAATACTTATTGTTTGTACCGCAGAGATTTTTAGCGAAGAATGAACACGTGTTTTTATGCGAGTAAGTTGTTGCAGACAGTTGGGGAAGAAAGATATCAATTTAAGAGAAGGAGAGAGAGAGAGAGTGAAAAACTGTCTACCAGTAAATTCTATAAAGTAACCACCATGTCGTTACGATATTTATCTATTTGTCAATCAGCATTTTCAAAATCATCATGGTTACTTCATTGTGCTGTACTTTGTTTAGCGAAATCCCTTGGATGACCGGCGTTCTGCTATATATTTACTGACGCTAGTTGTTAGCCGACAAAAACACTACATCATGTATACATTAAAAACACAAAAACGAAGCTTCTTAAATTCTTCAGGTACTTCGCACTCATGCTCGGGGGTTCTATGTAGTAACTTCTGTAACGACTTATACAAATTGTAAGTCACCAAGTAAATGGTGGGTCTTTGCATAAACTATAAATTATTAGAGTTAAAAAGATCTCTTCGCTTTGTATTTACTGTAACAATGGAGAATAAGGGGGGGGGGGGGGGGGGCAAAAGTTCTTAGGCCACTATCCAATGTGTTGATATGGAGGCGTGGCCTGAAAACTTTTGACCAACACTGTACGCACGACCACAGAATTTTCAAATGTTGCTCCAGCAAAAAAAAGAAAAGAAGAAGAGACAGAAATCAATTTCAGTTAACAGGTTCATGCGGATCTGCCTCCATGAAAAGTGCTCGTGTACACAACAACAGTCGCTTATGCCATAAACATAGTCTCATACAGAAATACACATCCCCGACACAGTCGCTCATGCCTTCTAATAGCCTTTTACAGAAACATACCTTATTGACACATGCCGTGTAATTCTAGAAGGGAACGTTATCGTTGTGAAAGTGCCACAGTGTTAGGTGGCACATTAAGTTAGGCTGCATTCCTTGACCCCCCCCCCCCCCTCAACCATCGCCCTCCGCAGCGCTTCGAAGTACACGTCAGCCAAACCGAGAAAAATCAATTCTGTGGAAGTTAGCCAGCGGCTGGCATCCTTGTCAATACTTATTAGTGAATACTCGCCTCAGATGCAGCCGCAAATGAGGCACGTACAATTTGTCTGAAACAGGTTTGCCCTAAAAAGCAAGATTGGTGACAGCTGGCGGGTGGAAGTTGAGAACAACGCTTATCTGGCGTGGTCACTGGGCCGGCTCGGCTAACCGGTTGGAAAACCGAGAGGTCCAACCATGAAATAACTTTAGGTGCCGGGACGGATTATTTGGAAATGTCTGAAGGGTTCCGTAGGAATGCTCAGCAATCTGAGACACTCGTGGTTATTCCTGATTCTATAGACCAACAACCCAAGAGAGGTGGTGTTATTTCGTTGAAATTATGGTGCTTGATGATGCTGATGACGCCTTAATTAGGACTTATACCAATTGATTGATTGATTTATTGATTGATATGTGGGGTTTAACGTCCCAAAACCACTATATGATTATGAGAGACGCCGTAGTGGAGGGCTCCGGAAATTTAGACCACCTGGGGTTCTTTAACGTGCACCCAAATCTGAGTACACGGGCCTACAACATTTCCGCCTCCATAGGACTTATGCCAAATAGGGGGATCGGTCAATAACTGATTACATGAATGTGGAATTTTCAATAATGATTATTTATGAGAAAAATATTGTACGTAAAAGGAAAAAAGTGGAAGAAGTGTTCTTTTCCTGTTCAGACCAATATATATATATATGTTGTGAGCGCGACAAGTGAATGACTCTTTGCTTTCTTTGATATTGTTGCGGGTTCGCGGCTATGCAGCTATGCGGGCGGTGCGAAGAAGAAGACGACGACGTTTTTGGGCTGTTCGAAAATACACAACGGCTGCCATCTTGACTGCTGGAGTACTATTCTACTCTAAAGTAGTAAATACATTCGCAACATTTTGGTGGAGGTGCTGGGTACGACGCAAGACGGAACTTCGAAGCGGACGTGTTCTCGACTGCCCGACCATGGCAACAGAAACCAATTCTGCCGCTCCTGTTTCAGCCGCGACTCCGGCGCAGCCTGTACAGCCGGTCGTATTGACGCAACCGCGCGACCCTGGCAACTTCTGCGGCACCGACCATGTTGACGTTGACGACTGGATTCCGAAGTTCGAGCGGTTTGCAGCAGTGTACCGGTGGGACCCTACGATGATGCTCGCCAACGTTGGCTTCTATCTCTGCGGAACAGCTGGCGCGTGGTTCGAGGCTCATGAAGCGGACATAACCAGCTGGGATACTTGCAAACAGAAGCTTCGTGACCTGTTTGGTAAGGCCGTCGGACGCCAGCGGGCCGCTTCTAAAGAACTCTCTGGTCGGGCACAAACTACGACCGAATCATATGTCACCTACATCCTTGACGTTCTCGCCCTTTGCCATCGTGCCGACCCCAACATGTCCGAGGAAGACAAAGTAAGCCATTTACTTAAAGGCATTGCAGATGATGCTTTTAACATACTGGTTTCCAAAGACTGTTCCACCATTGATGACATCATCAAAGAGTGCCGCCGATTCGAAGAGCTGAAGAGTCGCCGGGTCGCCAAGAATTTCTTGCGTCTTCCGAACACGGCCGCTACGTCATCTTGCGAGGACCTTCAGCCGCCATGCAGTCAACCACATAACAACGAGAGTGTGGTTCGCATCGTTCGCAGAGAAATCGAGGCCGCGTCTCCGTCTTTTCTGACCCGCCCATCTGATGATCGACCAACGATCTCGTTGATCCAACAGGTCGTGAGAGAGGAGCTGGCAAACGTTGGGCTGCAGCCTGTATGTTCGTTGACGGAACCTCGGGTCAGTACCATAGCGCCTTCTCCTGCACCAGAAAGATTCCGCCGCTATCGTGATCCTGCTCAGTGGAGGACACAGGACGACAAGCCTATATGTTTTCATTGTCATGGTGTAGGACACATCTCCCGCTACTGTCGTTTCCGCACGTATCCACCTCGGTCGTTTCCTGGCTATCGACGTGACGACAACCACCGGCCCCTGCAGTACAGCGCTCGTGACGATGGACCGTACAATGGCACTCCTGCGACACCAGTCCGCCGGTCCAGCCGTTCGCCGTCCCCGCATGACCGTCGCTCCAGGTCACCTCAGCACCGCCGCTATTCGTCGCCCCACCCTAGTGAACGCCCTTCTTCGGAAAACTGAGCAATGCAGCTCCCGGAGGTGACGCTGCATTGGACTCCCGACCTGAAAACCCTCTGCTGACCTTGACTACGGACAAAAACCTGCTTGATGTAGAAGTGGATGGCCTTCCTGTTACTGCCCTTATTGACACCGGCGCACATATTTCAATTCTGAGCTCTGACCTCCGCGCACGATTAAACAAGGTCCTTACGCCGCCAGAGTCCCTATTTGTACGTGTCGCTAGTGGAGCGACCCCGGCTGTGCTCGGAATGTGCACCGCGCGTGTGAGATTCGCCGACCGCCAGACGTCCGTTCTATTCCATGTTCTCGCTCACTGTCCACATGACGTCATCCTTGGACTCGATTTTTTGTCCGACCACTCCGCTGTAATTGACTGCTCAGCCGGCGTCGTGCAACTTGACTTGCCTGCGGCCACCGAAGAGTCGAAGATGGTACAGAACAAGCTTTCGTGCGCTGAGTTTGTTCGCCTCCCACCCCAAGCCCTAACTTGTGTCACAGTTGAACCATATCCCAGTGTTCCGGATGGGGATTACGTGGTCTTTCCCTCTCCCGGTGTTTTACTGGCCCGCAACGTTTCCTCCCCGTACACCATATTAACTGTCACAGCGAACAAGACGTGCCTTCCTCTTCTGAACTTCGGACTCAGCCCTCAAATCCTACCACAAGGCATTGTTCTCGCCACTCTTTCACCGTCACACGAGTGCCAGATCTCATCAGTGTCACGTGAACTGGCCACAGTCGCCTCGCCGAACCCGCATAGCACCGACGCAGCCAACTCTACACGGCTCAACAATGTAACTAAGATGATTGCCTCAGACCTGTTGCCGTCTCAGGTCAAAGACCTCACTGATCTTCTCACGAGCTATTCGGACATATTTGACTTTGACGGTAGGCCCATAGGTCAAACATCGCAAGTCAAACATCGCATTAATACCGGTGATGCAGCTCCAATTCACAGGCGTCCCTATCGAGTGTCACCATCAGAGCGCCAAGTTATCCAACAGGAGGTGAATAAGATGCTCACAAAAGGCATCATAGAGCCCTCATCGAGTCCGTGGGCGTCCCCTGTAGTCCTAGTTAAAAAGAAGGACAATACATGGCGTTTCTGCGTGGACTATCGGCATTTAAACAAGGTCACCAAAAGGGATGTCTACCCGCTTCCTCGTATTGATGATGCCCTGGACTGCCTTCATGGCGCAACCTATTTTTCTTCGATAGACTTACGCTCCGGTTACTGGCAGATCGCCGTGGACGACCTCGACCGGGAGAAGACCGCCTTTGTAACGCCTGACGGTCTCTACCAATTCAAGGTAATGCCGTTTGGCTTGTGCAATGCGCCGGCAACGTTCGAGCGGATGATGGACACGCTTTTGCGCAGCTTTAAATGGTCTATCTGCCTGTGTTATCTGGACGACGTGATTGTGTTTGCCCCAACCTTTAAGTCTCACCTCGAGCGCCTTTCCTCAATTCTTTCAGTATTTCGAGAGGCTGGGCTCCAACTTAATTCTTCGAAATGCCATTTTGGGCATCGCCAAGTTACTATTCTAGGGCATCTCGTTGACTCCTCCGGCATCCGCCCCGATCCCGACAAAGTCCGAGCTGTCCTGGATTTTCCTGTACCGACTTGTGTCAAGGACGTTCGAAGTTTTGTGGGCCTATGCTCATATTTCCGACGATTTGTCAGAAACTTCGCAGAGGTCGCACGCCCCCTCACTGATCTTTTGAAGAAAGATGTACCATTTGAGTGGGGTCCTGATCAAGGCACGGCCTTTTCCCAGCTCATAACACTTCTGACCACGCCACCGATTCTCGCCCACTTCGACCCGTCTGCTCCAACCGAGGTCCGCACTGATGCTAGTGGCTACGGTATTGGCGCGGTTTTAGCCCAGCGTCAATCCGGTCACGATCGAGTTCTTGCGTATGCCAGCCGGCTCCTTTCTCCTGCCGAACGCAATTACTCTATTACGGAACGCGAGTGCCTGGCGCTTGTATGGGCAGTTGGTAAATTCCGCCCCTATTTATATGGCCGGCCTTTCACAGTTACCACTGACCATCACGCTCTATGCTGGCTTTCAGCCCTCAAAGATCCAACGGGGCGCCTTGCTCGTTGGGCTCTGCGCCTCCAGGAATTCACATACACAGTGGTTTACAAGTCTGGCCGTTTACACCAAGACGCCGACTGCCTCTCTCGGTACCCCGTTGACGCTCCAGATCTAGTAACCGACGACGCGTCCATCTGTATTTCCTCGCTCTCTGCTTTCGGCAACATGGGATGTGAGCAACGGCGTGACGCGTCCCTACGCGAGCTAATCGACCGCCTGAACACAGGCTGTACAGACAGTTCGCTTCGCATGTTCGTTGTCATAGACGGCATTTTATACCGCCGCAACATGCACCATGTGGGAAACGAACTACTACTCGTAATACCCACTCATTTGCACTCGACCGTACTTCAGCAACTACATGATGTACCAACGGCTGGCCACCTTGGTGTTGCCAGAACGTACGACCGTGTCCGCCGACGCTTTTTCTGGCCCGGCCTCTACCGTTCTGTACAACGTTATGTTAGGTCTTGTGAGTCGTGCCAACGCCGCAAAAGGCCAGCGGTACACCCCGCCGGGCTCCTTCAACCGATCGACGTACCTGCCGAGCCTTTCTATCGTGTCGGCCTCGACCTGCTGGGCCCTTTCCCTCTTTCTACCGACGGTAACAGGTGGGTCGCCGTCGCCATAGATTACTCGACCCGTTTCGCAATTACGAGACCTCTTCCAAGCAGCTGCGCTACAGATGTCGCCGACTTTTTGATTCAAGACGTCATCTTACATCATGGTGCTCCTCGTCAACTGGTCACCGATCGCGGTCGCTACTTTTTATCTAAGGTAATTGACGATCTACTTCGTTCTTGTGCAACCAAGCACAAGCTTACGACGGCCTACCATCCTCAAACAAACGGCCTCACAGAACGTCTGAATCGCACACTCACTGACATGCTCGCCATGTACGTGTCGACGGATCATCGTGACTGGGACATTGCGCTACCCTTTGTCACTTTCGCTTACAATAGCTCACGCCACGACACTGCTGGATATTCTCCCTTTTACCTTTTGTATGGAAGAGACCCGACATTGCCGTTCGACACGCTTGTACCCAACCCTGCCGACCTGTCCACAGCATATGCTCGCCGCGCTATTAGCACCGCGGAGAAAGCCCGTCAGATTGCCCACCAGCGCCTTTCGGACTCGCAGCTCCGTCAGAAACGTAGCTATGACAGCCACCATCGGGACGTCCACTTTAGTCCAGGTGACCTCGTTCTTCTGTGGACTCCGTCGCGACATGTTGGTCTGGCTGAAAAGCTTCTACCCAAGTATTCCGGACCTTATCGTGTGCTACGGCAGGTAACTGATGTTACCTATGAAATAGCACCTCTAAACCCTTCGATACCTTCCACATCTTCCGACATCGTCCACGTCGCTCGCCTCAAGCCGTACATCTCGTCCAACACCTGCTAACAAGCGCCGGGTCGGCGCTTTTCGCCGCCGGAGGTCGATGTTGCGGGTTCGCGGCTATGCAGCTATGCGGGCGGTGCGAAGAAGAAGACGACGACGTTTTTGGGCTGTTCGAAAATACACAACGGCTGCCATCTTGACTGCTGGAGTACTATTCTACTCTAAAGTAGTAAATACATTCGCAACAATATCATCATCACCTGTACATCTTCTTCATCTGTAAATATCATCACCAGCGTGATTTAGCTCGAGCCTGGCTGAATAAATCAGTTCCTCACAAGTGGTGGACGGTGCTTTTCGTTCCCTCAAATCCTCTCGCCCGTTCCGCTCGGGTCGTCGCATACAACCCCCTGCCATGGCGGCCCAAAAAAACCCTGGCCCATCCAACGTCGCCGTCCTACTGCAGCCACCGCCAACCGCTCCGCCCAACAACACTCGCCTGCGTGATCCACCTGTGTTTTCTGGTCTCCGAGGCGATGATGTCGAAGACTGGATCAAGAACTACGACCTCGTTAGCGATTTGAACAGGTGAGACAATCCACAGAAGTTGCGCAGCGTCCCATTTTACTTGTCCGATGTTGCGAAAACTTGGTTCTCGAACCACCACCCGGATCTTCCCGACTGGGACACTTTCGAGCAGCAAATTCATCAGATATTTGGTGCCCGTGCAGTTCGCACTGAGGCAGCAAGGAAGAAACTCGCAGAACGCACGCAGCTGCCAGGTGAATCTTACACCTCTTATATTGAGGATTTCCTTGCACTGTGCAAGCGCGTTAACACCGGCATGTCTCAGAACGACCAAATAAGCCACATTATTAAAGGCATTAACACCGTCGCCTTTGACGCCCTCGCCACGCAAAATCCTGCCACCACGCAGGACGTGATAACCATCTGTCAGCGACTTGACGAGCTTCAGTGTCTTCGCCTTTGCTACGATGCCACCGACCTTCGTTTGCCTGCACCCCTCGACTTGCGTGCGCTTATTCGCGACATCGTTCGTGAATAGCTTCACGGGCGCTGCTCTTCCTGTGCTGCGGAAGTTACTTTCCCGTCTAAAAAAGATAGCTTGCGAGACCTGATTAAACAAGAGATCGCTTCCGCATCGCGTCCGACGTGTTCCAACGGTCCCTGCGCGCGCCATACGCGCACGTACGCCGACGTTGCCGCGCTCTCTGCCGCACCCACCGTTTCTGTGCCTACAACAGCAGACCATACGCCTGTGGCTTCGCTATCACCGCCAGTGCGTGCACTACCTTACTACGCACCTCAGCGCCCGCCTCGACCAATCTGTTACTACTGCGGCTATCGAGGACATATCGCTCGGTTTTGTCGAAGGCGCCAACAAGACGAGCAACGCGGCTACGCTCCTGAAGAACATCGAAGCTTCCGTCCGACCAAGAACTGCCTACGACCACCCTCCCGATCGTCCTATTACCGTTCACCCTCTCCTACCTACCATACGGACATGCCTGGGAATTCCCGTACGTCTCGCCACAGGTCGCCTTCGCCAGGTCGCCGTTCAGTGTCACCTCTGCGGCCCGCCTCCCATTCCACGAACGCCCACGCGCAAAACTCCCCAATGCAGTTTTAGGAGAGGAAATTGCATCCACCGGACAGCAAACAATTCCTCCAGAGCGACCATCAAATTTGATAGTAGTGTTTGTAGAAGGTGTACGCGTTGAGGCTCTTGTAGGCACTGGTGCTGCCGTTTCGATTATTCGAGCTGATTTCTGTTCCCGCCTTCGAAAAGTCCCCACGCCTTATGGTGGCTCACCTCTACGTGCGGCGACCAACGCTCTCATTCGTTCACTTGCACAGTGTACCGTTCGTGTCTGCATAGAAGGCATTCGTCGTCACATTGTTTTCACGGTATTTCGTGAGTGCACCCACGCTCTCATTCTGGGATGGGATTTCTTGTCTTCTGCGTCCGCTTTCATATCATGTCATCAGCGCCTCCTGCATCTAAATGCCACTGACTGTTCTCCGCTTGAACAAGATGGACGCATCCGCCTTGTCACGAAGTCAGATTATGTACTTTGGCCCTACATCGAAGAAATTATAAGTGTTAATTGCACCGACATTGTGGATGGTGACGTACTAATTCTCTCTTACGGTCATACCCTACGGAGGGGCATTGTGATCACACCGGGGCTTATTCGCTTCTTCGATGGGTGAACGTACCTAACCGCCATAAATCAAACGCCCGAGTGTGTACTGCTCCCCTGTGGCTCAGCAGTATCTTGCGTGATCTACAGTGAGCCTGTTGCGATTGTTACTCTTCCGAACAACAACCACAACGATGTCCCAAAGTCACAATCACTGCCATTCAATGCCTCTGCCACACCTGTGTCGGCAACAATAAGCACTGATTTAACACCTGATCAAACTGAAGATTTGCTCGCCCTGTTAAATAGACACCGTTCTCCATTTGACGTGAACTCGCCCGCCCTCAGCATGACTACCACCGCTACTCACAGCATCCAGACTGACGGCTCTCGTATTGTACATCGGCGTCCATATCGCGTGTCTCAGGCAGAGCGCAAGATCATCGAGGAAAACATCTCAGACATGCTACGACGCAACATCATACGTCCTTCCTCGAGTTCCTGGTCATTCCCAGTTGTTCTCATTCAAAAGAAAGATGGGACAGTGCGTTTCTGCGTCGATTACCATGCGCTAAACAAAATTATGCGCAAGGATGTTTATCCCCTCTATCGGATCGACGATGCACTGGATTCATTACAGGGTGCAGAGTACTTTTCTAGCCTCAACCTTAGGTCAGTCTACTGGCAGATACCAATGTCGAACTCTGATAAAGAGAAGACCACCTTTTCAACACCAGATGGGTTTTACGAGTTTAATGTGACGCCTTTTGGACCCTGTAATGCACCCGCCACCTTCGAACGCATGATAGACGGCGTATTGCGTGGTATGAAATGGAAAACATGTTTGTGCTATCTTGATGACATAGTAGTGTTTTCATCCACGTTCTCCCAGCATCTACAACGTCTTGACGAAGTCCTCACATGCCTTGCAAAAGCCGGTCTGCAGCTTAACACCAAGAAATGTACATTTGCTAGCAAGACAATCAAGGTCCTCGACCACATTGTCAGCAAAAAAGGAATTCGGCCCGACCCCGAGAAGCTTGCCGCTGTCCTCGATTTTCCTCGTCCACTACGTCAAAAGGACCTGCGCAGCTTTCCTGGGTTATCTTCTTACTTCCGGCGCTTCATACGTGGCTTCACGGAACTTGCGTCTCCGCTCCATCAACTCCTCGCAAGGAACGTCCCCTTTATTTGGTCCGAAGACTGCGAAAGCGCTTTCACGTCATTGAAGCAAGCCCTCACGTCGGATTCGGTACTGTGCCACTTTGATCCCACCGCACCCACCATCCTTCACACCGACGCAAGTAGTCGTGGTCTTGGTGCGGTACTCTTGCAGCGTGACAAAAACTCACGCGAATGCGTCGTTGCTTACGCAAGTCGTGCACTCACCGCTCCAGAAAAGAACTACACTATCACCGAACAGGAGTGCCTTTCTGTTGTTTGGGCAGTGCAAAGATTCCGACCATATCTTCACGGCCGTTATTTTACCGTCGTGACCAACCATAACGTCCTATGCTGGCTTTCATCGCTGAAAAACTTATCGGGTCGCCTCGGTCGCTGGGCGCTTCGCTTGCAGGAGTATGATTTCGATGTCGCCTACAGATCTGGGAAGAAGCATCAAGATGCTGATGCTCTATCAGGCTGTCCTTTGCCCAGGGGAAGCCATTCACCATCGACACTCCAAAACGACAGCACCGCTCCAATCGCAGCGCTAAGTTCATCACCTGCCACCCTATTCGTCCTTGTTTCACAACAACGTGTCGACCCACACTGCCGCACCATTGTTGACCACTTGACCGGCTCTACTACTCCTCCAAAAGCCAGACTCCGTCGACAACTTAAACAATTTAAGCTTGTCGGTGATGCTTTATGTCGCTACATTTACCACATCGATGGCAGCAAGTGGGTACCCGTCATCCCACGCTCTCTGCAACGTGAAGTTCTGGAAGCCTTTCATGATGATCCAACCGCCGCTCATCTAGGCTATCACAAGACTTACGACAAAATACAAAGTCGTTGTTTTTGGCCTGGCCTCTCTTCAGCCGTCGCTAAGTACGTCGCCTCCTGTGTCCATTCCCAACGGCGAAAACGACCGACAACTGCTCCGGCTGGCTTAATGCAACCTCTTCCTTTCCCGCCTCGCCTTTTGAAGTCGTTGGAATCGACTTGTACGGCCCTCTTCCGATATCATCCAATGGGAATCGCTGGATTGTCACGGCCGTCGACCACCTTACCCGCTACGCAGAAACAGCTTCAATACTAACTGGGACTGCCACTGAGATCGCCGATTTCTTTCTTCGCCATATCTTTTTGCGTCATGGAGCTCCACGCATTCTCCTGAGTGATCGTGGCAAAGTCTATCTCTCTTCCATTGTCGAGCAAGTTTTGCGTGCCTCGAACACTGTTCACAAGACCACTTCTAGCTACCACCCGCAGACCAACAGATTGACTGAACGGTTTCATCGGACCCTATCGGACATGATCGCCATGCACATTCACCCCAACCACATGAACTGGCATGCAATCCTACCTTTCCTGACATTCGCCTATAATACGGCTGCTCAACGCACCGCCGGCTTTTCTCCATTTTTTCTCGTTCATGGTCGCTCGCCGAGTGTCGCTCTGGATGTCTCTTTCCTTTCGGCTCCTGCCCCCTCGACGGCTCCTTTCTCTGAAGAATTTCTATCTCGTCTCGCACACTGCCGTCACCAGGCCCGTGTTAACACCGGCCTCTCCTAAGACATTCAAAAATCTCGCTACGACTCATCTCGCCGTGTTGTGAGTTTTTCCCCTGGTGACGAAGTTCTTCTATAGACTCCACTACGCGTCCCCGGCCTATGCGACAAATTCATCAGTTACGCGTCCCCGGCCTATGCGACAAATTCATCAGTCGCTTCATTGGGCCGTACACGGTGGTCGAACAGACATCTCCTGTCAATTACCGCGTTTCTCCTTTTAGCGCTAATCCTGATCATCGTAGCCGAGGAACAGAGATAGTGCACGTATCTCGTTTAAAGCCTTATATACGCGCGACGCATTTAATAATACTGTCAAGCGACCACGCGGCCGCTTTCACCGCGCGCGGGAATTAGTGTGAGCGCGACTCTTTGCTCTCTTTGACTCTTTAGTCTCTTTGATATCATCATCACCTGTACATCTTCTTCATCTGTAAATATCATCACCAGCGTGATTTAGCTCGAGCCTGGCTGAATAAACCAGTTCCTCACAATATATATATATATATATATATATATATATATATATATATATATATATATATATATATATATATATATATATATATATATATATATATATATATATATATATATATATATATATATATATATATATATGTGTGTGTGTGTGTGTGTGTGTGTGTGTGTGTGTGTGTGTGTGTGTGTGTGTGTGTGTGTGTGTGTGTGTGTGTGTGTGTGTGTGTGTGTGTGTGTGTGTGTGTGTGTGTGTGTGTGTGTGTGTGTGTGTGAGATATAACAGACAGTAATGCCAAGGAATGTACAGGGGAAGTTATTAGAACCAATGGAATGTAGGTTCGATTCCTGCTCACAGTTGGTAATTTTTTCATCCACTTTTCTTTCTTCTTTCTTATTATTTACATTCCATTGGTTTTAATAACTTCCCCTGTACATTCCTTGGCATTACTGTCTGTTATATCTCATTAATATTGTGTTAAAACACGGAAAAACGAGCCCTTAGGTATACACTTCTTTCCCTTATTTCATTGAACGAGGGTCTCGTACTGGCAGACTTGGTGTGTTTAGGTTGTATAAGAGGGACAATTAATCAGCTGCCCGCTCATAATAAGTTCACGTGCTACGTGACGCCAAACATGCGCATAAGAGTGTTTTCACACTCGTTGTTTGGCTTATATATGGCGCTGACTGTCGCTCCTACTTCTAAATTCACAGATAAACCCAAAAAAGTGGATGGAGGGAGGGCCGCTGTGATAGCTCAGTGGTTAGAGCATCGAACGCGTAATTCGAAGGTCGTAGGTTCGATTCCTGCTCACAGTTGGTAATTTTTTCATCCACTTTTCTTTCTTCTTTCTTCTTATTTACATTCCATTGGTTCTAATAACTTCCCCTGTACATTCCTTGGCATTACTGTCTGTTATATCTCATTAATATTGTGTTAAAACACGGAAAAACGAGCCCTTAGGTATACACTTCTTTCCCTTATTTCATTGAACGAGGGTCTCGTACTGGCAGACTTGGTGTGTTTAGGTTGTATAAGAGGGACAATTAATCAGCTGCCCGCTCATAATAAGTTCACGTGCTACGTGACGCCAAACATGCGCATAAGAGTGTTTTCACACTCGTTGTTTGGCTTATATATGGCGCTGACTGTCGCTCCTACTTCTAAATTCACAGATAAACCCAAAAAAGTGGATGGAGGGAGGGCCGCTGTGATAGCTCAGTGGTTAGAGCATCGAACGCGTAATTCGAAGGTCGTAGGTTCGATTCCTGCTCACAGTTGGTAATTTTTTCATCCACTTTTCTTTCTTCTTTCTTCTTATTTACATTCCATTGGTTCTAATAACTTCCCCTGTACATTCCTTGGCATTACTGTCTGTTATATCTCATTAATATTGTGTTAAAACACGGAAAAACGAGCCCTTAGGTATACACTTCTTTCCCTTATTTCATTGAACGAGGGTCTCGTACTGGCAGACTTGGTGTGTTTAGGTTGTATAAGAGGGACAATTAATCAGCTGCCCGCTCATAATAAGTTCACGTGCTACGTGACGCCAAACATGCGCATAAGAGTGTTTTCACACTCGTTGTTTGGCTTATAGATGGCGCTGACTGTCGCTCCTACTTCTAAATTCACAGATAAACCCAAAAAAGTGGATGGAGGGAGGGCCGCTGTGATAGCTCAGTGGTTATAGCATCGAACGCGTAATTCGAAGGTCGTAGGTTCGATTCCTGCTCACAGTTGGTAATTTTTTCATCCACTTTTCTTTCTTCTTTCTTATTATTTACATTCCATTGGTTCTAATAACTTCCCCTGTACATTCCTTGGCATTACTGTCTGTTATATCTCATTAATATTGTGTTAAAACACGGAAAAACGAGCCCTTAGGTATACACTTCTTTCCCTTATTTCATTGAACGAGGGTCTCGTACTGGCAGACTTGGTGTGTTTAGGTTGTATAAGAGGGACAATTAATCAGCTGCCCGCTCATAATAAGTTCACGTGCTACGTGACGCCAAACATGCGCATAAGAGTGTTTTCACACTCGTTGTTTGGCTTATAGATGGCGCTGACTGTCACTCCTACTTCTAAATTCACAGATAAACCCAAAAAAGTGGATGGAGGGAGGGCCGCTGTAATAGCTCAGTGGTTAGAGCATCAAACGCGTAATTCGAAGGTCGTAGGTTCGATTCCTGCTCACAGTTGGTAATTTTTTCATCCACTTTTCTTTCTTCTTTCTTCTTATTTACATTCCATTGGTTCTAATAACTTCCCCTGTACATTCCTTGGCATTACTGTCTGTTATATCTCATTAATATTGTGTTAAAACACGGAAAAACGAGCCCTTAGGTATACACTTCTTTCCCTTATTTCATTGAACGAGGGTCTCGTACTGGCAGACTTGGTGTGTTTAGGTTGTATAAGAGGGACAATTAATCAGCTGCCCGCTCATAATAAGTTCACGTGCTACGTGACGCCAAACATGCGCATAAGAGTGTTTTCACACTCGTTGTTTGGCTTATAGATGGCGCTGACTGTCACTCCTACTTCTAAATTCACAGATAAACCCAAAAAAGTGGATGGAGGGAGGGCCGCTGTAATAGCTCAGTGGTTAGAGCATCGAACGCGTAATTCGAAGGTCGTAGGTTCGATTCCTGCTCACAGTTGGTAATTTTTTCATCCACTTTTCTTTCTTCTTTTTTATTATTTACATTCCATTGGTTCTAATAACTTCCCCTGTACATTCCTTGGCATTACTGTCTGTTATATCTCATTATATTGTGTTAAAACACGAAAAAACGAGCCCTTAGGTATACACTTCTTTCCCTTATATATATATATATATATATATATATATATATATATATATATATATATATATATTGCAGTGATTTATCCACAAATCCACAAACGTACTGGGAATCCAAGGAACATCAGCAGGCTGAAATTTATGAACGAGCAAGCTCGAGTCACGCGCGTGTATTACCAACGCTGTGGCTTTTGCCTTGCTGGCTGCTTCGTCGTCATCTCGCATTGTTCCCTACAATAATAATAATATTGATAGTACAAAAAGAGAACACCTTTTTCTTTTTTTATGGTGAACTATTGCTGCACTAATAAGCCACAGTTTGTCAGGTCAAGGCTCATTTGTTTTGTTTCGCGAACATAAGAACACAGGCCATCTAAAACGCTCTTGTGGCTGAAGCCCAAAGTCGAAGCACGGAAAGCAAGTATATTGTCACTGGACAAGTTCAGCCCCAGTTTAGAAAATGGGATAACAAGAAATCTTTTTCTTAGTTAGCTCTACCGGTGACATGATAACAAAATATGGTCCAAAACAAAACGCTTCCTTGTCTTCCCAACTCTGACAGTGACCAGCATGTTTTTAAACTGTTAGCGTAGTTAGTTTCCCTGTTCGTACTTTCGATAACGCCTCTTTTGAATAGGCTTATTTTACAGCCTGTGTTATTTTAGTTCTTCTATCTATTTACAATGAAAGCGTTTAATGGATTCACCAAGACTACTAATGGGATTCACCAAGACTACACTGACGTGTTTCCGCAATGAATGTAACGTTGTAAAGTGTACACCAACACGAGACAGAGAAAATATGAGAACAAAGAGATCCGTCACCCGTATTCGAACGCTACAGCTCTCTGTATGCAGCGCGTGACGCTATATGATTCGGGCACAAAGCGCACGTTCTTGAGAATACTGATGGTGGGTTTCTTGTAAACACCATTTACTGCTGGTGGTACACATTGCTCGTAAGCACTTTTTTTTTATTGTGACAAAGACTTCGGCGTGTTCTCTTAAACACCAGTGAGATTGTGCGGAGTGCGTGAAGGGCCCAGCACTCCGTACAATATTTCTCTGCCCAGCTTTTACGATGTGACAGAAAGTTCGCCCTTCGCACTGTTTGTAGCTGCAGTATAGTTATCACATAAGAAATGTAGCCGTCTTACAAAATACAGGCGGTATTTTCTCATCTGAAAGGTTTTAAACACGGACAAACCTTTTCTCGAGCAACACTCAAAATTGATAGCGATGCCGCTAGCCGTTCTCGTGATTTGTGAAAGCCGTTGTCATTTTGCTTTGACGGGAGTTTCTGTAACAATGCTTAACCACGTTTATTTCGACCTTTTCAACTATACTTACAAATAGTAAGCTGTTACAATGAAATAACGCAGCTTTATACACAGTTTTTGCATTCGTGTTTTACACATTTTCCTCTCTGTGTATGTCTTCTATTAGCAGCGCATTTATTAACTTATCCTCAGCCTCAATGAAAGAAGATTTACGTTATCTTGTGTACTTGTCACCCTTAGTAGACAAATGATCATACTTGTCATGATTCACCTCAATCTGTACTCTTGGGGGCTCACTAGAGCTTCTCTGGATTTATTAACAGTAACCAATTTTCTAAAGACAGTAGAAAAAAAATCACAACATATCCACGGAGTGAATGATGATGAGTGGGGTGAAGCACTCGAGGGTTTCATCACTAAACTGTGAACCATCTGCGAATATCGCCCACTACATCATCAAAGACGTGACTGTATATATTTATACAAGAAATGTTATTATTCGTAAGTGGTATCTATACGTCACCTCCGTTCCCCCTTGATTATAACGCCTTTATGGTTGGTGTAGTGGTGGATCGGTGATGGGGCGTAGTGGGATGTTTGCAAGGATGAAGTAGTGGGCAGTTTGCAAAGGGTGAACTATAGGCGGTCACGTGCAAACAAGAGATGGACACAGTGTGACAATCTATGATTCTTAACGTGCACCTGGATACAAGTAAACGACCATCTTGCATTTCATATTGGCTTCTTCTCAACAGTACATGCTTTATGGTCGGTGAATTGGTGGATCGCTGATAGGGCGTAGTGCGATGTTTGCAGAGATGAAGTAGTGGGCAATTGTCAAAGGTGGAACTATAAGCGGTCACGTGCATGCATACACGCATGCGCACGCACGCACACGCACACACACTAACACACATACATACATACATACATACATACATACATACATACATACATACATACATACATACATACATACATACATACATACATACATACATACATACATACATACATACATACATACATACATACATACATACATACATACATACATACATACATACATACATACATACATACATACATACATACATACATACATACATACATACATACATACCAAAATAGCTTAGCATTTTCACCCCCTCTTAGGCGACTAGGGAGCGGTCGCCCCCTCCTCCAACTTTAGTCAGCTAGGAGGGGGCGCAAAATCTGCTCCATACATTGACTAGTGGGCGGGGTGCCTTCTCAGTCACTTGAGGGGGCGGTGCGATATCTGCCCCATACATTGACTAAAATAGGGAAAGTGAGCGCTGCGATGAACCCCCCCCCCCCCCTGCTTTGAATGGGAACCCTGCGCACGCCGATTGTTGCCACTGCGATCGTAGGCCTTGTAAACTTTCTGCATTACACGTACCTGCGGCATCAGCACATGCCTACTACCGAGTGATGATGTCACATGATTACTATGACGTCACCATGTGACTTAGTAGTAGTAACGAAATGAAGAAAATGGGTTGGCCCGTCAGCCTTTGCACGGGAGTCTTCTATACGTCACCACGGAATGTGTTGCGCCACTCGAGCAGAGCTGTATAAAGTTGTGCGTGTTGATAGAACACTTCTTTTAAAATATTCTGCACCGCTTCCTGCACCGCTTGTTCTCTCAGACCATTGGAGATTGGATGATAAGGATTTGAAGTAACATGAGGAACAGCTAGCTTTCTCAGACAATCTTTCAATATGTGGACAGAGAAAGCGACACATGCAAAGGGTTCTGGGCTATGGCGCACGTCTGCATCGACTTTCGGTTCGAGGCACGGTGCCGCCGTGCGGGCATTCTTGCCAGCGTTGTCGCTTTCTCAATGTTCTACCTATCACTCGCAGTGAACCGCTCTCACAAATTGCTGCGTATTACTTTGGAATGTTATGCAGCTTCAATGAATAGCAAATGGAGTCACTACGAGAGAGTTATAATGGTGCGAGTGGCTATTTCTGCATTCAAGAGGCATGCACCTCTGGACACAGTCTTGTTGTTTTGTTGCAAAAAGTGATATCGTCCAGGTTTTGTCACACACAAATATTTTCTGCACATCATAGCATCCCGAAATATCGAACCATTTATTTTCATGCTGCCCACCCGTAAAATTATATATTCCCTTTTCTGTGCCAAGGATAACATTTTGGGTACGACATAATGAATGGCATAAGTTAACTGCTTCTTACTGTAAAAATAAAATGTGCTTGTAGTTTTCTGACTTTCTTTTTTACACTTGCCAATCTCCCTTTACGTGTGATATCGTTCCCTGGTGCACTCGAACATTGTGTTTCAATGCATGCGAAATGATCCATGCTCAATCTACGCTTGTGTAACATAACCTATGCTATTTACTTATTAATTAATTAAGTTATTTTCACATACTGCAGCCCGCTTACAGGGCTATCGCAGCAGTGGGCACATAGCAGAAAAAATACAAGTAAGAAACTGAGAATAATTGAAATAAATACAAACAATGACAGATCAAATAATTACGAAAAATGCTCTAAAGTTAATTATACAAACATTGCAAAGCTAGAAACAAGAATTAGTGTATGCCGTCTTTCAGTGCTTTTAGTGCTACAAGTTCGAGTATAACACTGCCTATCAGCTCTTCACGATTTCAAGTCTGACATAAGAGATACGCCATACCATGCAACTCGTTGCTTCAAAAGTGACGTAGATCATTTTACAAAGTCCCACGACACCCTTAATTGAGCGGCCATTTCGTTTCGTGGGCGTTTTATACGCTCAGCTGTTTCCATAAATTTTATAGACAGTTTGTGATGCACAATATGCAATGGAAATAAACTGCATCGTCATACTTTATCAGGCAGAGCACGCGAACCTATCTTATCAACGTACGTGTGTTATCATTAGACGGTATGTGATCATGCGTATGAGTAATTTTGAAGTGGTCACCATTTGTGCTCGAAAACACTAAATAGAGTTGATTCTGCAAGATTGCTGCGTGTTTCGAAGCATTACTGCATCCTGCAATCTCAAGCCACTCCGTGTTTGCTCATTGCCCCTTCACGCTTCGTTCTCTGAAATGCGTGAAATATCGCCTATCCATTCGCAAGAAGAATTCAAGAACACAATCACTGGACGAGAGACAACAAATGCGTCGCAAAATTGCACATGTTCCTTCCCCCGAATACACTACCTAGCAGGAACCTTGAAGCCGCGAACGGATAGGCCTCGAACCGGAAGCATCGTTGCAGAGGACACACCGTTTTGCTATCCACCAATTCTCCGCTGCTTTATGGTGTACCACAAATTTGCACAGTTTCACAAGAAATCGATGTACCGAGAAGCTTCGGAGAATCACGACGGGCATGCCACGTCGACTGCCCCGTATAAGTCCTTCCAGCGTGTGGTGCATCGCAACTTGAAGTATCTCTGGGGCCCAAATAATACATAAAGGCATGCGCTGTAGCAGATGATGACCACATGGTGCGCTTATTGTACAAAACTTCGAACTCGATTCTGCGAGATGATTTGCCAGAATAATTAAACCGCGATAAGCGTTGAAAAAACAAACAACTAGCATTAGCAAACCATGGTGCAATGTCTTAAAGAGCGGGCATGGGGTAATATGGGGTAATTGTCACGCTGTATAATCTTATTAAGTGCAGAGAGATACAAACATATGATTTACTTGTGGGTTTACCTTCCCTAAACCACGATATGATTTTGAGAGACGCAGAAATACAAACGTAAATGAATACTTTCTTTCTTTGCCGCAGTAACAATCTAGGAAGACCACTCAGCTGGCCCACTTGCTTGCTTGCTTGTTCCTTTCTTTTGTGGCTCTCACCCACTAAGGTGGATTGGCCAAGAAGCCGGTGGTTAATGCAAGTAAATACCTATAGATTTTCTAGATTAGGGGAATATGATTACTGTATTTTAACTGTGAAATTAATTTGGCGCAATGTAAAAAAAAGGGGGGGGAGAAATAATAGAATTTGTTGAATATCTGTGGTGGGATCGTTATATGAAATTCTCCTGAAAGTTGAATCATTGCAGTGTATCAGCTAAATAATAAGTGGTAGTGTGACTAGTAAAATTCGAGAGCTGATGGCTGACTCAGCAAGGTAATCTTCTTGTGTTATATATGAATTTGCAGAGAGCCCCGCAGATGTTCCTGTCGCTATGTCCCAATGAAATGGCCCCAAAAGAGAAAATATTGGGAGTATTAGGTGATATTCCTAATTTTCTGAATAAAATTTCGAAGCAGTTTTTTCTTTGATTTTTGAATCAGTGACATGTGATAAGAAAATGGTCGATATGTTCAGGTTCGTTACAGCTTGAGCACAGAGGGGATGGTACCAGACCAGACCTGTTTAAGTAGAAATTAAGAGGTGGTATACGGCAACGTAATCTTGTTACCAAGACTTCCAATTTACGCGTGGGACACCATTTATTATTCCATGTGAAGTGCAGGTGCGAGAAATCTGGATTCGGTATCATGGTTTTTGATGAGTCTTCAAGAAGGGAAAGTTTTCTAAACCTCGCTGCTGTTACATAAGCTGTAGGAGGCATGATTGGCACAATCGGAAGATCAAGAGATGTTCGCGCAAGTTTGTCAGCCATCTCGTTTATAAATATACTACGATGGCCTGGCACCCATATCATTCGCACTAGACAAATGTTTCTGGGACTAATGATTTAAAAGTCTCTAGTACTGCTGATGTCGACGACGATCATAAGAATGAACACACGGAGTACGAGTCAGTCACTATCACAGCTGTCGAATGAGTCGCAGGAAGTTTATGAATAGCTAGTATAACGGCCGTTAATTCCGCTTTAAATATTGGTGTATAATCTCGGAGGCGTAATGAAAATGACCAGAATAATGAGAGAGAAAAAATACCCACACCTGCCTTCTCGCCACTCATAGATGCATTCGTTGCAATTACTGTATTAGTACCTAGTTGAGACAGGTGTTGTTCTAATAAACCAATCAAATATTTAGAGGGCAAGTGTTTAGCGTTAATGAGGAAGATATCGTCAAATTCTATTTGCACTTGGCCGATTGGTTTGACAGATGGTGTGATCTCGAATATATTAACATTTAAAGCATCTAGAAGTGTTTGAACAAATAGCACTTGAGTTTATATACACGGGACCAATGCTCATTGAAAAAGACACCAGGCCCGGCAAAGAATACAAATTGTCGCCTTCTTAAAGTGGATTTCGAAAATTTTAAATAGGTGTTTACTGTAAAATACGAAATCTGCAAGCAAGGGTGGGTATCCGAGCTTCTTGATACAAAGCATTGTTAGCTGTGAATTTTGGCACACCTAAACAACTACGTAGGGCTTCCCGCTCTAAGATAATGAGGGGGTTTATTTTGGTTTTTTTAACACTTACTTGTGTTGTGACTTGTTTTTCTTCCATGAGGTACAGTTCCTCTTTTACCTCGACTTGAAGGGCTACCGGAATTCGCCGTGCCAGAAAGACGACCCCCATGGCACCGGGCTTGAGCTTCATAATGTATTCCTCATCTTCTAGCTGCTCCAGTACCGAAAAGACATCTGCGTGAAGCTGCGGTGCAAAGTAAAGCACTTTGGCATGAACGTTTTGAATGCAACATATAAAATCAAGGCGCTCTGGTTATATTGATCCCCTCCAGGTGACGGGTACGTTCTGTGCCTCCACAAAAGAACGATTCTTCATGCGTCTGTGAATTCGCTGACAAACGCAGACAAATTCACGGTTTTGCAGTGGTGCAATTATATACAAATTCCAAATCCGGACGAAGGCGGTCTGTCGGTGACGTCAAAAAATGGGTGGTCCGCAGCGGTCGCGAGGATGAAGGGAAGTGAACAGCCAATGAGCGAAATGAAGCCTCGCGTCATCATTTTGACGTGGACTTGTGGACCGTATAGCAAAGTGAAAAGTGTTTGTGACGTGTTGAAAAATGTTTAACCACTATTTATCATTATTAAATTGTGTTGGCACAAGTATTAGAACGTTTATCAAGGAATACGGCACAATATAAACGTATTTTTCTTGTTATTGTTATGAAATAACGCTAAATTTAGCGGGACGGTACGTGGTGGCGCTAAGTACAACCCCGTTTCAAGCAGTTACTGTTTTCATATCTCCTCCAATATACAAACCTAAACGGCGCAACTTTCGAAGTTGTTGGCTCAGTCGAGCGCAATCGTGGCGGAGGTCAACTGTACCAGTAGTCAACAGCAGCAGCGGCTCATCGGCGTTATCCGAGGCTCAGCGCGCGCTGGTGCTCGCCTTTATGGACGAACATCCCCAGCTCGTGGCGAATGCCATCGAGCTGCGGCACGGCGTCACCATCACCGACCGGTGGCGGCTGTGGCAAGAGCTCAGCGACGCGCTGAACCATGAAGTGCCTGCGCAGGAATGGCAGGCTTGGTGGCGCAGGCCGGTGCACGAGGCCCGCCGTGACACCGCCGCCATCAGAGACGCACAAACGTAACTGGCCGTCGAATGGCACGGGCAATTTGTTCTGTGACATTAGTGTATATTTTCAGGGGCACTGTAGGGGGTTGGCTGCCTGGCTTCCGCGGCCAGGTTCTACAGTTGACTGGGATGACACGCTTCAGTGGCGTCTTTGGTCTCACCTATCTACAGGTAAGCACTCTGCCGCCGCAGTATCACGGGTTCCTGAGCGGTGCCATGACAGAGTTTGATATCTGAAGGGGTGCCTTTAGCGGAACCATGTTAAACGGCAATATAGCGCAGGAGAAAGTATTAAAACGTGGGTATGTTTATCAACTAAAATCTCAATTTGCAGCCCTTGCAGTACAAGGGGTATTAATTTATCATAAAACACGCAATGCCTGCGGGCAAGTGCATGCACTAAAATGGTAATACATGATATCAATGACCACTGAATAGCTGCAGAACATTTCCGCAGATGTTTAGTACGTAAGGTTGCAAAATAGCCAGAGTAACGAATACCCACTTTCTGAAAGATCATGCTTACTACACTTTCCAGCAGGCGGATGTTCCCACTTCTGCGGTGGAAACAGATGTGGAGGCCACTGAAGCTGCTGAAGATGGCAGTGACACAGTAACACGCAAGCATCTGAGAACTTAGTGCTTTATTGAGTGCAGGACTGGAACCTTGAGCAGGGCGACAAGGTGCTCAAGGTGAGTAGACCCTTTGTTTACATTTTACATAAGGGGCATAAGCATTCTCCATGTTCTATTATGATGACTGAAACGAACTTGGGCTGTAAACAAGAACCATGCATTGTATGAGGGCATGGTATCGGGTATCTGCAATGATAAACTGCCGGGCAAAAGGTTGATTAGCCCTGAAAAGGGCTCTTTCATGGTGAGAGATGCATTTGAGGACAATAATAAAGAGTAGTTTCAACAAATGTTGGTTGGTCCGCCCGAGGAGGGCATAGCTTGTACACAAAGCTTCCCATTTTCAAAGGATGCCATCAGGCCAGTTGATCTTCAACTGAGGGGAAATTGTTGTGCCCGTTGCAATTCTTGGCAGCAGCAGCAGCTTCCAGCCACGAGATGGTTAAGTGTTTACCGGCAGCTCACTTAAACATTTACACCATGATGATTCATCGCAGGTGCTGCGGGAGATGAAAAAATCGACCACCCGCATCGCTCCTGCAGAACGGCGTGTGGCAGCGGCACAGGAGAAGGCGGCAGCGGTGCAGGAGGGCACTGTCCATGGCTGAGGGCTTTCTGCGAGAAAGGGATACCTAGTTTAGTTTATCGTCATGTGTTCAATGTTTTTTCTTGTCATCATTCATTATTGATTTGTCGGTTTCAATGTGTTTAGGTGCTGCTGTTCATGTTCAATTTTATACGCTTCGGGAAACATATACATAGTTTAGTTTGTTTTTTGCCATGTTTTCAACTTTTTATCATTCATAATTGGTTTAGTGTTTTTGATATGTTTACGTGTTGCTGTTCATGCTCTATTTTATACGTTTTTTGTTTGCATTTAGTACATATTACTAGATTTAGGTTAGCATTTACTTTGTACAAGGAGTGCAGAATTTCTTATGTTCGATATATGCATTTCTCAATGTATGTTCGAGCTGTTCCAGTGGCAGTGTTTTTTACCCACATTTCAAAGGTGTCTAGTCATTCACACGGAGACCACGAGTGTATAGTTGACATTTTCTGTTAATGTTTCTGTGATATTTGTATTGTCCCACTGTGTTTTCTAGCTCACTGTGCTTTTTATGCAGCATTACCACATAGTGTAGTAATGTGATATCTTTTTGCATCACACTGTTTTGCAGTTCACTGTGATATTTTCATTTCAGCACAATGAGGCTAAGATGCAACAACTACATTTTGAATCTTGTTTGGGAGCGCTAAACTAGTAAGTGGTCATCTCGCACAGTTTCACAAATGAAAATGGTCATCACTGCAACATGCCAGCGATTGATTTCATCTAGTTTTCATTGTAAACAACTCGTTGCGGGAATAAATTTTGAACGTGGTATGGTTTGGGAGCCGCGAGATGGCTGAGCGAATTATTCTTGCTGTATGTTATCAAAACAACTCGCCTGTTGTTTGCCGTCTTGATTTGCGTATTTTTTAGCATTGCAGCAGGACTGCAGTCGTAAATTCAAATTAAATGTTATTTTAACATTCACACAATGTTTAGGACAATGAGCAGAAAACCAGCCCAACTTGACGAGCACAATTGCTCGTCAAGCCTGGCGTGCACAATTGAATGTTTGTAGTCAGTCACTATGAGAAGATATGGACTTATGTATCATGTGTTCATACAACATGTTACTAATGGAATCTCGATTTTTATGCGTTCTGGTGAAAAGAATTTTGAGACGTTGCTGCATTGTTCGCACAATTTTGTGATAGCAACATTCAGCACAGAGCGCCGCTCATATATGCTTGCTCCAATCTAGTCTGTTGTGACTGTGATCACTAATATGGAAAAGGGTGTTTCTGTTGCATATTTCATGTGCCATTTAAAGAAAATGCAGCATTTTGACATTGCCACCTTGCTTCATATTGAAGCACAAGAAAGTACTTTGTGTATTCAAATGTGGCAAACACAGCCCTGTCATGTCTAGATGCACTAGAATCAGTGTAAATAAATTATGTGTGGGATATGAAAACATGAAAATTCACCGTTCCTGTGTACTTCAAAAAGGTCCAAGACAGCGCTGCGCTGCTGCCGTCTCTGAGCAGCACGTTGCGTGGTGTGAGCATATGGCTCCCCCTTGGCTCTCCATCGTCATCCTCAGCTGGTGGCATGTCCACGACATACTCGTCCAAGGTCCAGTCGCCTGCATGCAACGCGATGTTGTGGAGAGCAAAGCAAGCATAGATGATTTGCGCTGCCCGATCGGGGTTGTAGAGCATCGTTCGAAAGTGCTGCAAGCTGCGGAACTTGCTTTTCAACACGGCGATACACCTTTACACAACATTGTGCATGGATGCGTGCTCCTTGTTGTATCGGCCTTCGGAAGTGTTGCACAGTTGACTGCCAAGGACTGGAATTAGGAGCCATGGCTTGAGGGGATAGCCTGCGTCTCCTGCAATGTAAGCATAAAAGCTGAGTGCTCTGCCCAGATGATACACATTAATACTTACCAAGCAGATATTCGCCAGGCTGCAGATGTGCAGCTAGGCGTGCACGCAGTGGGTTGTGTTCCCACACCCAGGACTCGTGGCACGAATCTGGGAATCATGGGTCTATGACAATTATGCGCAGCCATGCTTTGCACATCTGCGATGAGGAGCGATATAAAATAGTACTGCATTTATACTCAGAATAAATCCCTTTTTTCTACGCATATGCAGGAAACAATGCGTACTAGTACAGTCATTGGTACAAGGAGCTTCACTTAGAAGGAAACACAGGGTGTAAGCACACTGAGGAGGGGGGAGTGTGGGGGAAACGACCCCACCTCTGCTGTACACATGGCTACGACTTCCACTGAATGATCGATAAGTGAAAAGCTACGCGTTGCTCTTGCGAAAGAACACTCGTAAATACCAAAGCCAGCTCGTCCAATTGTGATTGTTAGCACTTTCGTGTTGGAAATACTTCCCTGTCGTGTATATACTTCTGCTACGTCTGCTGCCCATATTACCGATTACCTCTAAAATGCACAATTCAATTGCGTATGCATGCCAGTGCAAAAAAGGCAACTGGCTCACGCACAAAACACTTGCCACTTATTATTACCGAGGCCCTGCGAGCCACCATCTAGCTCGCACCCAATTCCCTGCAGGTTCTTTTAGATGCGGAAGCATCTTATACTCGCGCCTTGTAGTGCGCCGTCCGCACCGCTTCTCGAACATTCGACAGCTGACGCGCGCGCATGCGCCGTCGCGCCGTCGCCCACTCTTCCACCATCTGTGCATCCCTTCCTCCTCTACACACCGCGCGCGCTTCACTCCTCCACCATCTGTGCACCCTTCCTCCTCTACACACCACGTTCGACATCTACGATTCTCCTGATTCTCCAGTGGACGCGCATGTGGCGTCGCGCTTCGAGAACATTCAACAGCTGACAGTGCAGGCGCCGTCGCGCTGTATATATACTCAAGGTCGGCGCTCGCTCGCTCAGTTGCCGCTCGTCGGTTGGTTTGTACGGCGCGTCGACGTCCAAGGTCGCGGTGAAATGAATTCCAACTAATCCACAAACACAATGATCGACGTCCCTTCGACCAGCGCCGCCCTTTCGCATACGTGTGTACGTGTTCACTCATTTAACACCCCCTCCTACAACCACGTTAACCAATTTAGCCATCGACCCAAGTAAGTCGCAATTTAACAACCCATTTCACAACCACGTTAACCAATTTAGCCATCGACCCAAGTAAGTCGCACTTTAACACCCCGTTAACCAATTATATGCTCCGCATCCTCCTCAGTGTTCCCCCGAGGGAAGCTGCGGGCAATTTTTTTCATTCGTTGCATTATTACTTTTTCCAGCTTCGGCGTCACAACTGAACAATTGCTCCGAAGGGCGAGTAATAAACGATCCTAACAGTACTAACGATCATGACGTTCAGGACATAATAGCCCCTTCTGGACATGAAGCTCGCCGTGTCGGCCAGTCTGAATCCCTCTGGCTTGCGAATGGTGACCAACGTGCCATCGGCACACGCCAGCACCCCTGGGATGCAACCGCGTAGCACAAACTCCACCTTTGCCTCATCCTTAGCAGCTGTTGTCAGTAGGAAGTCCGCCACCCTTTTTCTAGCAGCCACGGTAATGATCGCCTCCGTCACCTCGTGAATGGTGTTGCTCACTGCCGGCTGAGACATACCGATGTCTTCCTCGCGACCAATTCTCGGCTGGAAGCTACCGGTGGCGAAAAATCGCAGCGGGCACAACACCTTTCTCTCTGTGGAAAGGCCACTGGCTCGCTGGCATCCGATGATAGGGTCAAGTTCGTCGCACAAGCTACGCACTGTTCGTTTGGACAGACGAAAACATTGCCGGAACTCTTCTTCACTGAACTCTTCAAATGCATCTTTTACCTCGCGTCGTCGCCTCTGCTCGGTTAAAGCTACCGCACAGGCAAGGCGAAGTACCGTGTCAGTGGGAAACGCCATGTTGTCTAAGTGCCCCGGTGCCGAAAAGTCGCGCATTTTTTTCATTTCAATCCAATCCAGGCCACCTTGCAGTCATTTCAATCCATCCGGTTGCTTTCGGACAGTCTCTCCGACCGTTCCATCGCCTTTCTCCGAAAACCGAAAAAAAAAAGAGTCACGTGACACTCCAGTCCACGTCACTCATAACGTCACAGCATTCGTCACAGCTTGTATGGGCCAATCGCGTGCGACTCAATGAAAGAGACCGCCTTTGTCCGGATTTGGAACTTTTACATAATTGCACCACAGAAGTCTTATGGCCGAGTAATGCTGTCAATGTCACCTTTCAAGTTTGCTGTGGCTATAGCTCTTGAGCGTCACTTTGAAAAATCACGCAATAGTAGGCGCCCGTGTGCACGCGAATAATTTCTGTTCCATATGTCAACGACCGCACTCTGGCGGTACGCTGCTACTGCGCTGGGTGTCGAAGTTTCCAAAAAGTAGTATTCAGTATACTCACCGCACACTTTGCGCAGTTCTTTCCTTCTCGAGTCTTTCTGTTTTCGTTGTAGCACTGTAAACGTGCATGCCTGGGCGAAAAGATTTGATCCATAGCACTTTTTCTTTCTTTTCATACGGTTCCTATCACTGCGCAGCTTTCACCCGAGGAGACTATAGGATAACGCCACCATGTGCATGGCCGTGCTCGCGGCGCTAACGGTGCACTTGGCTGCGTTCGGTCACAGCCCCACCGCTTCAATGGTCTGGTGCAACTGTGCATGGTCTTACTAAATGATTCGACAAACTTCGACAGTTTTCTTCTACGATGAGTATTCTACATTTAGCCGCTGTTGTGACCTTTTGTCTCGTATGCCCAAGATTACCCGGCTGCTACTTTATGCCGAGCTGTGCTCCTCACCCATAGAGTTTCTTAACACACACTGGAGGGAACTCTGGCGCTAGTGTCTATGGGAGCTGCAACACACGGCACTTCGGCGAGAATGGGAATGATGGGTAGTACACACATTTGTTGAATATTCGTACGTCTTGCCTGCTTTTGGCTCTGTGTGTGTTCGTGTGGCTTGGAGCTGTTTTCTTACGAAACAAGTATGTGCAAATGAGCAGCGGTTGCGCTTCATCATTTTATTTTTTTAGACTTACTTTCCAAATCGGCTCACGAAGTTCAAAGGGGTTCAATCTTTCTTTTTAAAGAAAACCGAAACACAGCAATAAACGAAGCCGCAAATACTATTCGCAGCCCGCAAATACGAAGACTAGGCAAATGTGTGTTCTACCCATCATTCCCATGGCCGCTGAACCGATCGGAGTGCCAGAATGCCCTCTAGTTAATTTTAGGAAACTCTATGCCTGCACCCACTTAACAAGATGTCGAATATCTGGCTGTAACGCAACAAAAACGGCTGGGAGGGGGGGGGGGATAATGCTATTTTCTTTTTTTGTGTTTTGAGATGCAATGAGGGGACTTTTAACACAGGCAATAAAAATATCTGCTGTCTTCATCCGGCTTTTTGATGTTGCTAGCTAGAGCCAGGAAACTACCGAAGAAAAGGTCTGTTTCCGGGCTTTCTCTAGCATCTTACGCAAGCTATGACTGAAGGTCTGTGCTTTAAAACCACTTGTCTTGCTAGTTGATTGCTCACTTGCAAAGAAAATATTCAGAACGTTTACCGACGGCACATTCACACGCCCACACTCACACACACTGGCACTAAACACATGCAGCACTCACTTCCAAATGTTTATTCGTTTGTTCATTGAACGAATGCTTTGAAGGTCTAAGTGGTTGCGAGGAACCTAATCAAGGCGCACGTGGCACCTTTCATATTTAGCACTGGCATGTTTTCGTTTGTTGACAACCAGCTGGTTACCTTGAAAATTGAATATTGTTATGTCTAAGAAAGAAACTAGCTCCCCCCAAAAAATTATCTTTCTTTGCTAGTTCTTGGGGGCATGGGCTGCATGCTTTGATGGCAGAGAAGCAAGTTCTGAAAACAACTACACGTGATCATAAGCGGGATAAAATGTGGATGTCAGTCAGATTTACTCAGGAAGTCTATTTTGCCTTTAAAGCTCATTCAGACTAAACCCCAAGAAAATTTTCCTCCACCGGATTCACCCAGACTCAGACTCGATAAAATATTTCCCAACTTTATTTACTCTGGGCTCAAATTCACCAAAATATTATTCACCCGGACTCACTCAAACTAAAACTCACGGCTCTATGTACCCGATCGGAGTCTCGACTAGTCTTCACCATCGTGGGTGAGTTTGCTTCCCTGCGCATGCGACTACGTTCTCTTGAGCTCAATTTAAAAACGCAAAGGCTGAACCTAAGCACGAGGTTGAGGTTCAACGCTGAAATACTCAATATCAATCTGCGGCGTGTTTTTTAATGAAGTTATTGTTCAGTTCTGTCCTCAATACGGGAATTATCACTGTCAAGAGGGTTAGGCTCGATACCTTATCGATGCTGGCCTTCACAAAGCATTTTGCCCTTCTCTCATCCTGTTCGCTCACCCTCGCAAGCGGAAAGAGTTTCTTTTTTTGTTCGTAGAGGGGGAGGGGGGTAATTGAGATGAATTGGGTGTTGCGCTTTCGAATTGTTTGTGAGATACTATGCATGTCATGGATTATATACTCTGTATATGGTTGTAAACATAAGACAATATCAATAAACTGTCGAAAGTTCACATTCTATTTGTCATCTTTTCTCGTTATTGGTTCACAGTAGACGGCCATAGTTTTTACGATCAACTCAGTTCCCTGAGCTGTTCCCCATAACATATTCATTAGAAACGAGACGTGGCTTAAGCTCGACACTCTTTATTTTCCTGGGACTTATCTATCAACGCTGAAGTAGGCATGTGCTATGATTTTGCCAAATCAGCAAGCGCTGGAAATCACATTCATTAGAAACAGCCCAGCTTTCAGCTCTTGGATCATTTACGGTAAATAGCAAACGTATTACTCACTTCAACTTTCCTCTGGTATTCCAACCTCGAGAACTTGGTTTTCTGTACTTCTATAGCTTCCAGTGCAGCGACCTCTATTACCGTGTAGCTGCTTTGGACTTATGCCGTCCCTAATGTCCTCGGTGAGCATTATTTCGATCAAGTGAACCATACTTTATGGGATTAAATACCCGATTTCAAGGCACTCTCAATAAATTGAGGCACCAGGGTTCACCTTGAATACTAGTTCCCGAGTCAACAAACTCGAGTTACCGCTACACCAAATAGATTACGTCACCTATGTCTGTGACTTGCTTCCTCATACTTCTTTTATCATCACTATCATTGAATTACTGCCCACGTCAGCGGTAAACTGTTTACCTTTTCTTGAACATTTCCAGAACGCTAACTTTCACCGGGAGCTTTTTCTTTCACTCTGTCTTTGTCAGACGCAAAATGATTCTTGCAAATTCATGACAATTTCGCGTGTTCATCTACAAATGTCCGAATGCAGGTGACGTATGCTACGGCTTCAAAAATATACGTTCTCCACGCTATACAGAGACGACACAGGATATACAAGTTATGTTGCGCTGCCTGGTAGAACGTGCGATGTACTTGCTTTTATAACCTATAGCTTTTACACCTCTAGGTGGGGGCCGAGAAATGTCGTTTCCTGTAAAAGAACTGGCCTAGTCCGTAGATCTTGTTCGGCAACATTCTCGATGAAGGTTAATGAGTTAGAAAAAAAAAGGGGGATAAAACTTACAGCTCGCAAGGTAAAGGACTATATAAAGGACACCAATATTTTGTCTATTTCCGGGCTTTTTCGCTGATGGTGCCATCTTCCGCGAAATTATTAACCTTCCAATAGGTGAGTTAGGACGAGTGCCCTGGGAATTACAAGTTACACCGCATGACGAGGCCGAACACCCAGCTTCTTCCGGCCTCACGCTCCAGTGTTGCACCGGTGTCGTTCTTGTAAAGGACATCGAAATATAATACAACTAGTCGTATAATATTAGGCGATCGAGTCATAAAATCTAGCAGAGTTTTTTATTTATTTATACGTACGATGCATGATAAATGACTGTAAGTGGTCAAGTGAGACGGGTGATTGAATGTATTGCTCATTAATTAGAAAACATTAAAGCAGACAACAATAGAATAAACAAGCAGCATAAAGTCATGGCATACAATAAAGGCACATGCGGTATTTTACGATGCAAACGAGACCACGGCTGAAAAATTGAAAAAAGCACGCATAGATTTTGAAAACATTAAAATATTGAGCACTGAATTCCCATTCCGCAGTACTAACCTTTTCCGTTCTTAATAGTCCACCCACTGAGTGATTTATCGCCATAGCGTGTTTGTGGTACATGGCACATACAAGTAAAGGGCGGCTTTAATAGATGTGAGTGAGTGAAACAACTTCACGAACACTACAATAGGCGCAAGTTACCTCAACGCTACCTACCAACCTCAACGCTACCAACTGAGTTGAGTTACCTCAACTCTACCAACTCAAGGCCGCGCGAGGATGGTCGGGTTTAATGGTAATCCACTGCCAAGACTGCGGCTGCGTGTCCCTCTTTAAGCGTTTCGAGGTACTGAACAAGCACCACTCGCAGGCCTCGCGTGAGATAATTTAAGCCTATCGCACAAGTATGTTTGATGGTATCCAAGTGTAAGTTCCTCATCAGATGCGCTTTCACAAAATAGATATTGCGATTCTTCGTCATTTTTATGCTGCGTATTTGTTTCCAGCTCAATTAACAAGAGACAACAGTTTGCCTTCCGAAGCGGTCTAGTGGTTAAGGTATTCTGCTGCCGACCCGCAGGTCGCGAAACCGAATCCCAGCTGCGGCGGCTGCATTTCCGATGCAGGTGGAAATGCTGTAGGCCCATGTAATTAGATTTGGGTTCACGTTAAAGTACCCCAGATGGACAAAATTTCGGGAGCCATCCACTATACGCCGTCTGTAATAATCATATGGTGGTTTCGGGACGTTAACCCCACATATCAATCAAGCAAAAGACGTGAGGTTTGCCGAAATATTGCACCGCAGTGGTTCTACGCATGCCTATATTCTTCTTTTCTCGCCTATATTTGTACACCACCTCACTATTACATCATTGTTGAAACTCAGCGTCCTTGCTTTTTCGCTTTTGTAGTTACGCTGTAACAACTTTTAGTTTGCGTTGTTCGTACATTCACTTAAGCTTTTAGTGTTTTTACGTGCAACGACATCAATGCCGATGGGTATAAGTATACTCCTCCTTGTACGTTGCAGCACTGGCCTCGGTGTCTCAGCAGGTCAACCATGCTAAGCAATGGTCTCGTTATCGCTAAGCATTTTTTTCCGCCCATAGGAGTTGTGTGTCATTAAAACCACTCCCACATGTCGCACTTAACTTATATTATTGCTCTTTCTTAGAGTTGCCTTAAGTACATGTGCTTAGTGAAAATGTTTAACGATTTTGAGTACTTGGTACCGAACTATGCGGGAGCAGTAAGATGTCAGTAAATTTTCTATATATACATCTTGGTAGCCAATGGCGAGAATTCACATTTCTCAGCCAATATTTCAGCACAACCGCTAACCGCCGAGGCTTCACAAAGGCGGCACTGGTCCTTCATTACATCAAGAAATTCTTGACCCAATGTGTTCCTAGCCAATCCTCCTCTAAAAGTTATTTCTATTTATTACTTCACTTCAAGCATTACATCACTTCGACCGTTGACGTACTTCAGCTCACTATACAGTTATTACAAGTTTCTGGCCCATGGGGTAAACGTTCACTATATATATACACTTTCATTTCCCAGAGCAGCAAGAGGCTAGAACGGCCTTTTTTTTAGCACCATTCTGATCACATGCCTTACGATCTACATAGCAGGTGTAAACCAATCATCTTTAACGACAAATGTATGTGGAAGTGCTTTCAAGAACCATCTGCTGAATCTCGACGGGAACTAAGATAAATGAAATATGGATAAAATATTTGAAGAACATTTTGTCCACAGTGCTTAGGTAAGCGTGTAAATTTGTGACCTTAACTTATGAAACCAACAAATAATGAAGCTGTTTAGGGACGTTAAACCCCCCATATTAATCAATCAATCAACAATGAAGCTGAAAATTTTAAATTTATAAGCCGTGCCTAACAAAAGAAAAAGAGCCCTCGATCAGTCCCCCATCTTACATTTATCTTTTTACGTTGTACCTTCCTCTACGAAACAGTACGCGCACAACGTTTCAGCAATTGTGAGCTGTGTGTATACGCTGTTTCATTATCAGCCTGAGCAGCTAAGCACTGCGGGGAAAGTTTTGATATAAAATAAAAAACATAAACAACCAATCAAGCAGAGCATAAGCTCGACCAGCGTATCTGTCGTGGCGATGAACTTGCAGTTGAGACAACATACTCTACAACAGAACGTGGGTTTCGGGAGATAAAGCCTTTATACAATATGCCTAGAATTTAACGACTGCAGAGTCTCTCCCACGCCGCTAACGCGTGGAGAAAAGGTAGAGAAGGTAGATGAAGGCGCCGACAACGGTGAATATCAGCACAGCGGTGGCGGCAATGCAGAACGCCCAATGGACCGCCAAGTCGTGCTGGTTGACTTCAACGTGGCGGCGTTTGTTCTCCTTGCGAGGAATATTGATGTTGATGGTGGGCTCTAAAAATTTAAAAAAGGTTGAATTAGACACGAAAACCCGAGTGAGTTTATTCTAGTGCACGGCAAACCAGAAATGCTTACATGATAAAAATTATTTCACTTACCTCGCTTTACCTCGGGCATCGTCGGGAAGTGTTTAGCATTTTTCATTGCATATTCTTTTTCTTGTCTTCTCTTATCATCTGAGATCAAGTGCTGTACCCTTTCGTTTCACCACCGATGGGTGGCTGGGCTTTGTCAAGCTGTCATTGGAAAGCCTTTTTGCGGCCACGGTTTTTCACCGTAAATGTTCGTCTTGGTGTCGTCAAAACAAAGTTGATTGATTAAATGATCGATTGAGTGATCGTTTGCATGCAACACGGCCACGGTTGTTGCTAAGTTATTCAAGTATAGGGTGGGTTAGATAGGTGGTTATTTTTCATAATTACAACTAGGTGTTTACATCCCAAAACCACAATATGCTTACGAAGCACGTCATGTAGTGCCCGGCTTTTAGCGTTCTGCCTCCATAGGAATGCCACCGCCACGGCAGGGATCGAACCCGCAATATTCGGATCAGTAACCGAGTGCCTGCACCTCGGATCTACTGTGGTGGGCAATTACCTGTTATTTATTTATTAATAACTATAGCCTTATTATTACTTACAAATATCCCAAAACAACACCAATAATAATAATAATAATAATAATAATAATAATAATAATAATAATAATAATAATAATAATAATAATAATAATAATGTTATTATTATTATTATTATTATTATTATTATTATTATTATTATTATTATTATTATTATTATTATTATTATTATTATTATTATTATTATTATTATTATTATTATTATTATTATTATTATTATTATTATTATTATTATTACAGTAATTTACTTCGCATCCCTGTGATTATCCTTCATGAAAGGTGTGAAACTAAAAGCGAGGAACGCTTGAGGGAGGTCTCACACCAATCAAACACTGAAATACTCATTTTTTTTTCCTGCACGCATTGAAAAGTCAGCCCTCACGTTAAAATCGCGGTCGCGTTACACTAGAGCGAATACAGGGTTATTTCACTGCTGGTAAGCATACTATACGAGAGCTGATTAAACTACAACCTATTTTTTAAGCCCTACTCACTGCCCAATGACCGATAATCTGCCCATTGTGGCCCAGTGCCATCTCCCAGCTCTTAGCTCCCCCTGGTATATGGCATCAGAAAGCATTAACACTACACAACAGAAAGGAGAAAGGAGATAGACAAGAGTTATACACATGTACAGCCACGGGCAGGTTTGTGTAGTGTGTGTGAGCAGCCGGTTTTAGCTGAGCGGCGCGACACCTAGAGGCAGTTTTGGGCTCGATCGTGGTCAGCCTGACTACGAGGCCGCGCATGCTCCTGACTCATCACATCAGAGCCAGAAGCTGCCTCAAAGTGTCACCTCACAAAGCATTCAACTAGGAAGCCTACATGACCACCTCTTGTGATCATGTTGTCTCCCTACAAAAAAAAGCGGCTGCTTGCGTGCTCTACACTGACGTCTTATTGTAAAGCTGGCTCTTTTTTATAACATACTAGAATGAACCATGTTGTCCCAAAAACATGCCAACTTTCTTTAAGCAGCACGGCGGAAGTGACGGGATCATGATGTGTTGACTAAGAGGCGTTTGCGCTGTTCATCTCTAAAACGTTGACTCCACCTTCGCGGTGATCGAAAGGGACGTGTTTATGTTGGTCAGTAGTCGCGGGAAATAAGCATATCTTATTTAATTAATAAACTAGGTTTGATGGTAAAACTTGAATCATAATTTGAATAGTCGCTTAGTGCAACGCTAACGCAGTCAACGCTCCCCCGTTTTGAACGGAACTGGCTTTTTTATCTACTACTGATATCAAGCTTCGACCCAAGAAATTTCACTTACTGGGACCCGGTGGTATTCGAGCTGGTGTCGGAGCATTCCGCGATGGTCTCCGCGATGGAAAAGGGTTGTAGAAAATTTGATAGATTGGACGGCCCGAGTTGTCACCGGCTTGCATTGGTGGCATGGGACCGTAGGCGTTGGGCATGCCCTGCTGAAACTGATAGGGGTATGGGTAAGCAGCAGCGCCACCCTGGAGAGGCTGCGCGCCCACCCCAGCAGGTCCAACGTATGCAGCACCTCCAATCTCGTTCTGCTGAGCCCTTGCGTCAATCGGCCCGAGGAATCCAGGAGGCGCTGGAGTGGTCTGCTCGGCCTGCGGCGCGTAAATACTGCTCGCAGAAGCAGCCGTCGTCAGGCTCGGTCGGGCACTAGCACGTGCACCCAGAGCAGCCGGCCCGTCAAGCTGTGTAATTGACGCTTTCTTCTGCGGCGTTTTGCTCTTGTGGTGTTTTTTACTAACCGAAGGGCGCTTTTCAAGGGCGCCACTGGCCCGCCTGGACGGCGCTGCGGGTGTGCCGCTTGCAGCAGCTTGAATCCCACCCTGCTGAGCATTTGCCCCGACCTGACCCAAGTACCCAATGGCAGGACCAGTCGGGCCGACCGGCCGTGCGGCAGCTCCGGCGGTCTGAATCTGTTGTCCGCCTGCGCCGACAGGTCCCACGTACATGGGTGTAGGAAAGGCAGTCCCGGGCGGTGGTGCATACATTCCACCTGCAACGGCTCCACCTTGGTTGAGCTGGCCACTGGACACGGTCGGCATGATGTACGCACCAGCAGGCGCGCCTTGCCCGACTGGCTGTACAAACAAGCCAGCTGCGGCAGGTGCCATCTCGTTCTGCTGAGCATTCGCTCCGTAAGGGCCAGGGTATCCAGTGGCTGATGCGCTGGGACCAACTGGCTGAGCATACAAGCCACCGGCAGGATCTGCGGTCGAGATTTGCTGGGCATTCGCCCCATATGTGCCTGTGTATCCAGGGGCTGGTGCACCCGGCCCTACTGCCTGCAAGTACAAGCCGCCTGACGCTGGTGCCGGCTGTGTCTGCTGAGCAATCGCCCCGTACGTACCAGGGTATCCAGCGGCTGGAGCACCGGGCTGGCCTGGCTGAAGATATGTGTCATTTGCAGCAGCCCTCACCTCATTCGGTTGGGCCGTCCCCCCAGTAGTAGCATTCGATGGCCAAATATCGACCGCCTGCAGTTGTCGAATGAATTGCTCGAAAGACATTGTCTTTTCTATCCTCCTTGGGTGCACCGCTCTATGGTGGGTGGGGCCTCTTATTGTTTGCTTGCTTTGCTTGATCACTCTTCACTACGTGGCGCTTACCCACTGCCGAGCTCCACTACGAAGCCAAGCGCATAAGCCCAAGATTCTTATGGTCGTATTTAATTTTATCGCACCGTGGTATGACAATTTCGTCTGTAAGTACACAAAAAATTTCGGTAAGGCCTGTACAAACAATCTGCAATAGTCTTGATTGAGTTCTTTTATATTTGAGACTCTGCCCACAGATATAATTGTGTGCGTTGGTGACCATACGTGCGATGATAAAAACTGGTCCACTGTTAAAGCAAATATATACTTTTGGGCATCTCCAAACTTCGCTCTCTTGCATATACACTGTGGCATAGATTTGCTTAAAAGCGCTCCTATTCATCAGTTATGACTTTTCGTGGCAGACTAGTACCCAGCAGGAACAATTTCTCCACGTGCAGTTGCGGTTAGGGACCAGGATTATGAAATGTGCTCATTCGAATGTTGCCAGTATTAGTGGGCTGTATTCTGCGTGCACAGCGTCATGGTTTAAGCCGCAGTCAAGAAATATTTCTTAGAGAAGGATGTCCATTTAGGCGATTTGGTAACCGTACATTTCAAGAAACAACGCAGAAGGAAAAAGAGGACACAAGTAAGAGGAAGTACACAATTTTTTTATACTACCCGGTTCATGGCCAATTCCCCTGCGTGGGTGTGTGGCACTATTCGAGGTTCTACTCTACTCTACTGAACTATGTCTTGTGTGCTCTTTCGTACTTTCGTACTTATTTTTCTTCTGCGCCGTTTCTTGGGAATATTCGAGACATTTCTCGTAACACTGCATCAGCTGCATTATGGATGCGCAGCCCAAGTGCATTTATATCAGTTCCTTACATCGCTTTTCATCCCTCGCAACTGTCATGGTTCCTTCACTGTTATAGAAGGAACGAGGTGCAGTGGCGAATATGTCTCTAGTGCTAGGTTACATGGAAGCTGCGTCACACGCCTGCCACGGTGCTCTGGTGGTGGCGTGAGTGTTGGCTCAAAAGCCGCTGCTTCAATCCCTACAGTGTCAGCAAGTTTTCGATTCCAACAAAATATAAGAGGTCTGTGTACCGTACGATTTAAAAGTACGTTAAAGGATCCTAGATGATCGAAATAATCCGGGACTGGAGTTGTTTTGGGACGTTAAACTTCATAAAAAAAAGCCCACTGAATCAGGGTTAGCGGTCTCCTCAAGCACTTACCTCAAGCTGTCTAGCTTTCAGCTACTCGTCGTTATCGCAATGCCTACTGGCCTAGAAATCAATTCAGATATTGTACGAAGCTTAAGTCAGTCAAATCGCCTGGCTCACGAGGGACATAGAGAAGAACTAGCGTCCGCTGGCAACCGGAGGATCACCACCACCATCATTACCATCAACTGCACAAGAAGTTTGGAAGACGACTTCATATAGAAATGTGACGAATGATGCTACCGGAAGAAGCCGACAAGGAAGAAGTGGGCGTGCTTTGGGAAAAAAAGGTGACGTATGAGCCAAGCCACGCCTCCCATATCTAGCGGTCAATATATAGCAGAAAACTTCCACAGGTCCGGGCCCACAGCAAAGTCGAATCTGGTTGGCCCGTCCTACAAGACTTCCGTGGCCGTTCAGGTATTCTGGAAAGAGTGCGCAGCCCTGAAAGTGGTTGGGCATTCTAGGTTAAACTTACACCTTCGAGGACTGAACTAAAAGTGTTCCAAAAATCCAGTGTGTAGTATATTCCGAGTCACTAATAACACTAGGAGTGTTTTCGTGATCACTAATCACCCGATATTTATCTAGCCCACCTACTGCGTAGGTGGGAATAGACATCATGATTTAGCGAGCAAATGAAATAAGATCTTTGTTGATACGAAATTGTAAGTTCTATTACACATGCAATTTAACATTGTGCTCACATAGGTCTTCATAGTATACAAATCAAGGAAGTTCAGCGTATAATACAAGCTTTAACGTACATGCAACAGAATGGGGGTTTTAGGCGACAACAAATTATCAACACAGATGATTACGATCGGCGCATGAGGAAGTTGCTGCGCCGTGTATTTGCGTAAATAAAATTATTTTCCCGCGAAAATCACGGTTCATATCTTCAAGCTCTTCCGCAGCACGCTACCAAAAACGTCATGGATGCATACATCACATCGGCCGTATGGTGAATAGCGTCCAGATTGGGCTGTCCGAGCTCTTCAGCAGGGGGCAACAATAGGTGCCGTGGATGCATACATCATATCGGCGATATCGTGAATAGAGTGCAGATCGCGCTGTGGAGTGCGAAACATCTCGGCCAGCGTGGACACTAGCTGCTGAGCGTACGAGCGTGGCGACAGGACACGCTCCTTGCCGTACGTGCGGTGTACGGCCTGCAGGCATCCCGAAGTGGACTGGCGTCAACGACTGATCGTATCAGCCGGGTCGGCGCTGTTAGCCACGACTACGGTGACCAAAAAGTTCGTGGCCGCGTGTTCGGTGGTCGAGATGACCGCGTATACCGTGGCCAAGCCATCGTGCAGCCTCAGGAGGAGTGACCACAGGGAACCAGGCTGCGAGGTTATCTCGAAAGGGCGCCGGTTCCAGACAAGCGCGTTGTGGAGCCCCAGGTCTGTGTGGTGCAGGTACACGTTGAAGAGTTCGAATGGCCTCGCGGTCCAGCCTTGGCCTGCGTCGTGGGGAGTTGGTGCGAATGCAGCACAAAGCTAAAAAGAAAGCCCCACTTATTTCTTGGAAATTAAAGCATGCTGGTTGACGCAATATTCATTTTGGTCCGGTGGTCGAGCTGGTACCACCCCTAGCCGGGGCGGTTGGCCCACGAAAAGAGCTATACAGGATACTAATTATTTATACGGACTTCCGGAAAGTAATGCTTCTACGTAGACAAAATTACTCGTCCCAGTACGGCAATAAAACCCGGAATGCTTTACTCTGAGAAATTCGTACACAAAGCTTTGTGCTATCGAGCTACAAATGCCCTATTTTTCTACTTCGTCTTGTACGTTAATCTGCTGAGCTATAGGCCTTTACGCGCCACCAAAAGACAGAATGTATCAGCAAAAAAACGTCTTGTGTCATGCCATAATTTGGCGCACACATGCTCATGCCCGTATGTCTTCATCTTCTGGCACTTGACCACCATGTATAAAGTCGTCCGCTTCAGACTGCGGATCTCTGAAGGGTCATGCATGCACAAATGCGCCTAAGCGGCGCCGAACACTCTCTTGATTGATTGGATTGGATTGGATAAACTTTTATTTATTGGATAAACTTTTATGTATGGGTGAAAAAGGGTGGGCGGGGGGGGGCATAGAGGAGGAGAACTTATGCGTTGCTTTTAGGGAGCGGAGTAATGGGGATCAGGGGAACAATTTTGGGTGTAGCTGCCTCTTCCCTCAAATTAGAGGGAAACGGCACGAAAGATGAAAACCAGGCAGACAAGGGCATATCAGTATGCGTCCTTCTCTGCGTGGTCTTTTGTATTACGTGCCATTTTCCTTCAATATGTCGTACCAGCATGCTCGAGCAACGACTTTACCTTCCCCATCATCCACTGTTGGTGGCACCTCTGTAACTTTAGCGGCGTTTAGAGATTCCACCTGAAGGTAGCCTGCCCATTCTGGTAAGCATACCTCGAAGGTAGATGAGTGCCGAGCACAGCAGGTGCAGGGACTTCCACAGGTGGAGCTCGTGGATGCAGAGGTCGCTGACAGCGAGGATGCCAGCAAATTGCTCGAGGCCGTCATTGGGTGTTAGGGTGACCATGTGCGCCTGGATGCCTGGCGCGTTCGCCGCCACTGCCAGTACCGACAGAACGTGTGGGTGGTCGCCGGGAGCCCAGTGCCACAAGTTGTCATTCCCTGGTAGTCGTTCTGCGTTGTAGTAGGGCATCCTGTCGTTCAGTGAGCCCCAATAAAACATCTAAGCTCTTATGCAGGCTTAATTGACCTCCGCTCTTCAGTGGCATAATTTTACATGCCTAAAGCTATTTCTCGACCATGCCTTAATACTTTTCTGGTAAATGTGCATGTGTGCTCGTAAAATAAAGCTTGTACTGCTGTAGAAGGTGTTAATGTTCGCTGATGAATATCACCAAACTTTCAACAAATATTCCACTCAATTTCAAGGGGATATAGTATGATATTTTCCTTCACAAAAACTGCTCCACCAATAAGAAATTACGAATAAACAACTGAGAAAAAGTGCTGCTGCAGGCTACGTCTCGACAACCTGTCTCTAGGTCCAAGACTTGCTTCGTTGAAGTCAAGAAAATCGAGACGACTTGTGAAAGTTTACGTTGGATTGCAGCTGCTTTCAACAAGCATCAACTGGGATCAACAGGTCCCAGATAACTTTCAAATGAAAGCAGCTCGTTCCAGTTAAACTCAACTGACCAGCAACACTAGCCATAAGCGTTTGAGCTGGAAGCAACTGGTCTCCGTTGAAAACCAGTGCGGTTCAATTGGCAGCAAGTGGGGCCACTTTGTTCTAACTGGCAGTGTGACCAAGTGTCCTTGTTGTACGACTCTCTACAGTGAAAGATGAAGAAAATGCTGCCCACATCTTCCCACGGGGAAACTCGAGTAATTGATTCGCAGAGAGGGGGGGGGGGGGTATCACGTTACTGTAGCGTCATCAGGTATACTTTGGAAACGCTTAGTTGTTTTTCGTCTTTGCTTTTCCTATGTATTGCATGAAGGAGAATTTAGCGTTGCCTTCGACGAGTGGTGGGACGCTGATGTGCTGTCCAGTGCCTACATATACGGGTTGGCCAGTGAACGGTTGTGGAGCTTGAGCAGTCGGTTTTTAATAGCAGACGCTGCCTGCGTCCGCCTTCCAAGGCGAGAGAGGAGGGGAGAGCAAACAGTTGGCACAAGACGCGAGGAGCGAGCATGCGCAGTGGGGTTGTGAACATCGCCGCCGACGCACGACACCTGACCTCATGTGACTAAAAAACACTCCGGATATAAAATGAACTCCCGTGTATTCGATGTAGCGTTGGTGCACTTGACAGACAGACAGACAGACAGACAGACAGACAGACAGACAGACAGACAGACAGACAGACAGACAGACAGACAGACAGACAGACAGACAGACAGACAGACAGACAAAAAACTTTATTGGGTCCTGAGAAACGCTGCTCCTTTAGAGCAACGTCGCGGGCCACTCCCACATAGGAACGGGGAGGCTTAGCCTCACCACCGCGTCGTGGGCTCTTCGGACAGCCCATAGTTGTGGTTGCAACTCTGAACTTCGTAAAGCAGAGTCACAATATTCTTCTGTGAGCCGACTCGGACCCCGTAACGAGGGGCACTGCCAGAGCATATGTGCTAAGTCACTAACCTCACCACAATCAGGACAGGTAGAGTCAAAAGCCTCTAAGGAGATTATGGTGAGGAAAAATAGGCTTCGATAGGACCTGGTCTGGAGCATTCTAAACGTGATGGCTTGAGGTCTAGACAACTTGTTGTGTGGTGGAGAAAATGACCGCCTACTCAACTGGCAGTGTTTAGCCACTTAACTGAATGTAAGTAAAGCATCCCTGAACGTCTCACTGCCAACCTGCGGACCTACGTCCTCCCCAGCACGGACGGTTAGTGAGCGCGCCCGGGAGTGAGCAGTGTCATTCAGGTTTACTTGAGAGTCCAGTAGGGGTTAGAGATGTTAGGAAACCAGGTAATGGTATGTAAAGAAAGTGTCCGATTTTCAAGTTGTTTAAATACTTCAGTACAGACAGAACCAGAGGCGAAATCCTTGACCACTAACCTTGAGTCGGTGAATATTTGTGATCTACTGTCATCCAAAAGGGCAAGGGCGACAGCCAAATGTTCGGCTCTTGAGGGAGTAGAGTCCCTAACTGACGCAGCATTGAAAATAGAGCCCATATGATTGACGGAAATGACAGTAAACCTAGCTGAGCGACTGTGCTGAGTGGCATCGACAAAACAAACTGAATGAAGATCGTTCCTGATGTTCTTCAGAAGTGTGATGACCCTAGCCCGGCGCCTTCCTACGTTGTGCTGAGGATGGACGTTTCGCGGAAACGGAGAGACCTGGATGGCAGTACGCTGTTCATCTGGTAGTTGAAGACGGTGATCCTCTACGAGCACTGGACTGAGGCCTAGGACTGACAGAATCTTTCTACCAGCCGGCGTAGACGACAGGCGCATTAGCTGTGCAGTTTCTTGGGCTTCAATGATCTCATCTAGGGTGTTATGAACTCCTAGCTGCATCAGCCGTTCAGTGCTTGTTCGCACGGGGATGCCCAACACCCTCTTTACGCTTTTTCTGATCAGAGTTTCCAGCTTCTTCTTTTCGAATCTATACCAAGAGTGCATGGCAGCAACGTATGTTATGTGGCTCATGAGGTATGCATGAAAGAGCCTCAGCAGATTGTCTTCTCTGAGTCCCCCCTTCTGTTCGAAACCCTATTAATCAACCTTATTATGTTCTCGGTCTTGGTTGAAATCTTAGTGATGGTTTGTCCGTTGTACCCGTGTGACTCTATAATCATGCCCAGTACTCTAATAGCGTCCACTCTTGGATTGGGGGTGCCACTTCTGGTGGGAAGTACAATGTCTACCTCTGATAAAGGGTTCCAGTTTTTTGGCCTTGCTCCTTTTCTATTGGGCCTGTATAGAAGCAGTTCCGATTTACTCGGGGAGCACCTCAGCCCTGGGCCAGCAAGGAAGATCTCTGTCTGATCGATGGCTTTATGGAGGGCAGTCTCGACTTCCCCTTCGCTACCTCCGGGACACCAGATGGTAATATCATCAGCGGAAAGCGTATGGTTGATGCCCTTCACGTTAGATAGAAGTGTAGGCAACTTGCATACAGCGATGTTAAAGAGAAGCGGAGATATCACAGCTCCTTGCGGCATGCCTTTAGGACCCAGTGCTATGGGAGAGGACTTCAGGTCTCCGATATTGAGCGTGGCCTTCCTGGATTCGAGAAAGGAGCTGACGTATCTGTGGAAGGCTTCGCCTAATCCAAGGTCTGAAATGGAGTTTCAGATGTGCGCGTGAGAGATGTTGTCAAACGCTTTTTCCAAGTCAAGACCCAGGATGCCTCTTACGTCCCTTTTGTTCACGTCTATGATTTGATGTTTGAGCAGCTTCATTGTGTCCTGTGCGGACAAAGACGGACGAAACCCAACCATGTTGTAAGGAAAAAGACCTTTCTTCTCAATGTACATAGAGACACGGTTGTAAATGACATGCTCCGCCAACTTGCCGACACAGGACGTTAGCGATATGAGCCTTGAATTGCCTAAACCTGGAGCTCGCCCCGGCTTGGGAATGAAGACAACCGATGCCGTTTCCCAAAAGTCTGGGACAGAACCTTCTCTCCTTATGCGATTGATCTCATCGGTAAGGAAATTGATGGATTCATCTTCCAGGTTCTTGAGGGCCTTGTTTGAGATACCATCCGGCCCCGGAGCCGATCGTCCATTAAGGTTTTGAAGAACTTCCCAAACGTCGCTGGTGGTAAAAGGCACTCCGAGCTCATTGCAAAGGGGTCCAGTGTAAGACGGGTAGTCGAACAGCTCGAGGAGCCAACGCATAAATATCTGTGAGCCAAACCATCCAGTATATCGTCTCCGGAATCACACTGTCTTGCGGCATGTATCAGTTTAGCAATGGCTTGCCTTTGATTGCTCTTGAAATTCGACTCGTGCAAAAATTGCTTTAGCAAATTTCATTTCCCTCCTATTCTCATTTGGCCGTCAACAAAATTGCACACCTCATCCCACTGCTGCCTAGAGAGGGTTTGGCAGTGGTCCTCGATGGTTCGGTTAAGTTCTGCAATTTTCTTGCGGAGCCAACAATTGAGCCTCTGCCCTTTCCACCTATTCAGCAACGATTTCTTGGCCTCTAGGAGGTGCGCAAGGTGGCTGTCCATCCTATCCGTTTCTAAATCTGTGTATATCTTTTTTGTCGCCTCACCAACGTCTCCCTTGAACTGTTTGGCCCATCGATTCAGGCTGGGGGCTGAGTCTTCCGCTTGCGCGCGTTCTTTTCTAATATGCTGGAAGTAATCCCAATCTGTGAAACTAAACTCTCTTACGGGTTTTCCTTTTACACTGATATGGGTAGCTAAGACATTATGGTCACTACCCAGATCCACGAGCAAGTTGTGCCAAGTAGCAGATTCAACATTTTTAACAAAGGTAAGATTCGGCGTGGTGTCCCTCGTGCAGGAGTTACCCATCCTGGTCGAAAACGCTAAGTCCGTGGCCAGGGTGAGGTTCAAGTTCGCCGCTGCTTGCCACATATCCTCGCCTTTACGGGATGACCGAAGATAACCCCAACCCTGATGAGGAGGAGCGCTGAAATCCCCGCCACCACAAGCGGGGCGATACGGAACCTGGCGGCAGCCCTACTGAAGATCGCCGCAAACCTTTGTTTCAAGTCATTTGGTGAACTATAATTATGCAGGATGAAAACGCGACTCTTTAAATAACCCCTCGGAATAATTTCGACCAATGAGTGTTCAACTTTACTACTGTTCATAGAAATATCATGCGAGATATAGGTGTATCCCCTAGATACGAGCGTGCAAATGCCCATTCGTCCGTCTCCCTAAAGAGCGTGAGATGTGTAACTCGGCAGAATGACAGAATCCGAAAGCGTCTCCTGAAGCAAAATGACGTGCGGCTTTTCAGAGTCAGAACGAATGAACTGCTGAAGAACTGCCTTCTTGCGGGTAAACCCCCAGCAGTTCCACTGCCGAATCCTAAACTCATTAGGCGGGCGTGCCATGGTTAGGCTCGAGAGATATGTGCCTGCGAGCGCGTTGACTTTAGCGTCCAACGCACAGAAGTTAGCATCCAACGTATTGACCTTGGCATCGAGTGCGCTGAACTTGTCCGCCAAGGTATCGAGCTTAACATGAACCAATGCGACTGTTTGGCTAAGCGACTGGAACATGTCTCTGATCTCTGTTTTAGAACTATGCAGTTCCTCATCAAAAGCGGGTCTCGTCAAAGCCCTCTTTTTAGCTGGACGGACAGTACACTGCCCTTTCATGGGTGTTTCAACGGGCGTCTCCGCGGATTTTGCTACGGGTGTTTTCATGGCTGTTTCCATAGGTGTTTCCACGGGCGTTTCCACGGGCGTTTCCAGAGGCGTTTGAACAGGCGTTTCGAGTCTAGTGACCTGAGGAGGTTGTGCAGCCTCACTCTTAGCGTTATTAGCATACTTAAGTGCAACTATCTTGACTCTAAGTTGCGCGATCACCTCCTTTAGTGCAGCGTTCTCCCTTTCCAACTGAATAATTCTATCATTGTTCTGCTCTGGCAGTATGCCCCCCGTTACCCGTTTCTGGGATCCTTTGACGCGGTCGGCCCACTTGGTCGCTGTGGCAGCAGGCACCTGAATGCTGACGGCCGGCCCCCGTGATCGGGAACAGCTCCGGGACTGGGAACGGCTTGTGGATCGGGGACCGCTCCTGTATCGGGAGCGCCCCCTCGAGCTCCTGGACCTGTTGGCTGGTTCGAACAGGTGATGTCTCTGTGGGAAGTCCTTGTCAAAGTCACGTCTCTCTCTTCTGCGCTGTCTGACGATGAAAGGTATCTCGAATTTTTGTGTACAGGTTCTGTCGGCCGTTGGATGAAGCCCTCCACAGAAGGCGCACTTCGGTGAGCAAACGTGCTGGTCGCCAGGGGAGGTCATTCCACAACCTCGACAAATAACATTTCCTGGAGTGGTGCACACGTCGGCTCTGTGACCGAGTATAACACATGCATAGCAGACATCCGTCTGCCGTCGGTAGAAGGTGCACTTGACTATGCTGGAACCACACATGACCTAATTTGGGACTCGACTTCCTTCGAAGAGGATAACGACTGTGGTAGAGTTCTTGATTTGCCACACTTCGACAACAGTGGGATTCCTCGGCTGAATAAGAAGTCTTCTGAGCTCTTCATCGTCAATATCCATATCGATTTTTCTGATGATGCCCTTGCATGTGTTGTCGGGCGCAGCAATGTCAGAGCTAACCTCGTATCTTGCGTTATTAACGGTGATGGCCTCTAGACTTGCATAGGCCTTGGCGTTGGATTTTGATGGCGTACTAATCACAACAATGTTCTGCATAGCGTTAGGACAAATGATGTCTTCTGTAATATCCACAGCGGAGAGACACGCCGCTGTCTTGAGGGCTTGAGAAATCCGGACGTTACAGGTATTCTTTACGTTCAGGCCTCCCCGAGGCCTAACAATGATTCGAAAATGCTCCCTTGGCAGATGAGGCAACCTTGATGCGCTAGCGAGGCGTTTCTTCACGTTGGCGGTAGATTGGGTGCCAGCGTTCTTGCCGTATGGTGGGCCTTGAACTTCAGCGCCCGCCACGGGTGCTTTAGTTGACTTACGCTTAGAAGTACCGTTGTCCATCTAAAACACTGGAATTCTTCGGTAGAAATGTCCTCCCCTTGCACAGTGACTTGCATAGCCACCTTGATAGCTCAAACTTGCTAAGCCTAGCGTTAGGCTGAGCTAAGCCTAACCTTAGGCCTAGCAACCCATGGCGTGGTCGAGCAAGAAAGTCCTTCAAAACTCGGTAAAAAATCCACCCACCGCGACAAAATTGTTTCCACGTGGTCCTCAAGACTTCACGCGTCGACTGGAGCAAAAGGCATCAAACACATAGCTAACTTTCACAGAAAAAAAGGTGAACAAGCAGGAGCCGATGTTTAGACGACCGCATGAATCGGCGCCCCCAGCGTTCCTTCGTTAGTGCAAATGAATAAATTTGTGTTTAATTATTCCAAACGTTTTTTTTTGTTTAGATTCTACTCACAGAAGGGTAGATCCCTGATTCACTAGTATATGTGAAGGACGCATAAACTTGCTCAGAGTTTCTCATCGGGGGGGGGGGGGGGGGGGAGGTCAAAGTTGCTTTACAGCATCCCCCCGCCCCCACCGCTGCGTGGTTGTCGTGCATTAGACAACATGCTATAGATATAAAGACATAAAATGAATGCAAAGCGATGACTTCTCTTTCATAATAGATTGCCTTTGGCTCCTAGATTTTCGACATAATAACAACCGGGAGCAAATAGTTCTTGTTGTCAGTGGCTCTCATTATCCCCCAAAACCTACCCAGTCACCATCCTGCATTTAAAACAATGACGGTAATTGTCCGACTAAGTAACTGTAAATGACGTGATGAGGTTGATTGACGAGGCTCATTGAGCAGATGAGTTCGAGCTAAAGGAACCCATAGTAAAACAGTGCAAGGCTCATAAAAACAGCGTAGGCTTACGCGCAATCACAGCACGGCTCTTTTGCCGTGGTCTTTCCTAGCCACATACGCGTTGGTACATCAGCTTCACTGCAATAATATATTGCCCACTCCCTTACCGGCCCTTTGAGGTTCGGAGGAGAGGGCTGCCCCCTCGTGCGCAAGCCTATGACAGGGCCTTTTAATACATATCTCCTGAAAAACCCGTGAGTAGTAATGATGGTTTTTGAAATGAAAAAGGACAATTGATGTCTGCGTTGTACGCAAAACGGCTAAGCTCCTTGTAGGGAATGGCGTCAGGGGGTGAAAAAGAATAGCGGAAAGAGAAAATTATAGAAGACTGAGCACTCACCACACTCGAGTGAAGAATGAGGAAAGAACAGAAGGTAGAAATGGGGGACACGGTCGAAGAAGTCTGAGGACAAGGCACCGACCAGCGGGAGCAACACCGCGTCAGCGGATGGCGGACGGAGGGCCGATCGGAGCGACTTTCACTGCATCAGAGATCGCGGGCGACAAAACCATTTGTCACGGAATCCACCAAGGAAATCCTCTTTTACGCGAGGCTGCATGCCAGAGACGCAGGCAGAAATTCTTTTCCGGAGGGAGGGGCACCTCCTTGACCTAAAGGGGAGAGGCGGAAGGGAAGGCATCTCGCGCTGTGTCTGCCACGGCAAAAAAATATGGGTGCGTCTACTCTCCCGGCAACCAGAATACTTAAAAAAATTTCTCCCTGCAGTCGCCTCCCATTGGCTCTCATAAGTCATGTGACTAACTGCTGGGCTGAATTTTTTGTATGATTCTCCGGCAACCAGTATAACTTAACCAAACCTATTCAACATAACCTAAAGTACCCTAACCCAACACACGCTGGGCCATGTCTGTGCAGTCTTTCTCGCAGCCTAACCTAACCTAATCTAACGCATGCTAGGCTAGGTATGCCCAGTCAGTCTCAAAGCAGTGAGTTTTTTCTCTTCTTCCCTCGGCAGTTAGTCACTTGACATATGAGAGCCAATTTTTTTGAAAGATTATTCCGGTTGCCGGGGGAATAGACACACCCAAAAAATTTCGGGGAGGGGTGGTACACGGGGCTGCTCCACACCCTTGCTACGCTACATGTCGTACGCCTTACCTGACCACGATTTACCACTTTCTATCCTGCAAGCAGCTGATCCAGTAGGCCATGTGGTATGACTCGGAGAAGTATCGCTATATGCAGAAGTTGACCCCGCAGCCACTGAAGTGGACGAGAGAGAAGAGGCAAGCCCGATTCCCGATGCACTCGGTGAGGACCTGCGTCAGGGTCTTCCACTGCGGCAGCGAACGCGTCTTAGCCAGCCTGCGCCGACACAGCTCTTGCAGGCTCGACATGAGAGATAGCAGGGTGGACGTTCAAACGGCGTGAACGGAACGCTTGCTTGCTTGCTTGCTTGCTTGCTTGCTTGCTTGCTTGCTTGCTTGCTTGCTTGCTTGCTTGCTTGCTTGTTCCTTTCTTTTGTGGCTCTCACCCACTAAGGGGAATCGGCCAAGAAGCCGGTGGTTAAGGCAAGTCAATACCTTTAGGTTTTCTAGACTAGGGGAATATGATTAGTGTGTTTTGACTGTGAAAATAATTTGACGCAATGTAAAAAAAGAAAAAAAGGGGCGGTGGGAGAGAAATAATAGAATTTGTTGAATATCTGAGGTGGAATCGTTATATGAAATTCTCCTGAAAGTTAAATCATTGCAGAGTATCAGCTAAATAATAAGTGGTAGTGTGGCTAGTAAAATTCGCGAGCTGATCGCTGACTCAGCAAGGTAATCTTCTTGTGTTATATATGTATTCGCAGAGAACCCCGCAGATGTTCCTGTCGCTGTGTCCCAATGAAGTGGCCCCAAAAGACAAAATATTGGGAGTATTAAGTGATATTCCTAGATTTCTGAATAAAATTTCGAAGCAGTTTTTTCTTTGATTTTTGAAACGGTGACATGTGATAAGAAAATGGTCGATATGTTCAGGTTTGTTACAGCTTGAGCACAGAGGGGATGGCACTAGACCAGACCTGTTTAAGAAGAAATTAAGAGGTGGTACACAGCAACGTAGTTTTGTTATCAAGACTTCCAATTTACGCGTGGGACACCATTTATTATTCCATGTGAAGTGCAGGTGCGAGAAATCTGGATTCGGTATTATGATTTTTGATGCGTCTTCAAGAAGGGAAAGTTTTCTAAACCTCGCTGCTGTTACATAAGCTGTAGGAGGCATGATTGGCACAATCGGAAGATCAAGAGATGTTGTCAGCCAGCAAGTGTGTCAGCCATCTCGTTTATAAATATACTACGATGGCCTGGCACCCATATCATTCGCACTAGACGAATGTTTGCTGGGATTAATAATTTAAAAGTTTCTAGTACTGCTGATGTCGACGACGATGATAAAAAGGAACGCACGGAATACGAGTCAGACACTATCACAGCTGTCAAATGTGTCGCAGGAAGTTTACAAATAGCTAATATAACGGCCAATAATTCCGCTTCAAATATTGGTGTATAATCTGGGAGGCGTAATGAAAATAACCAGAATAATGAGAGAGAAAAAATACCCACACCTGCCTTCTCGCCACTCATAGATGCATCCGTTGCAATTACTATATTAGTACCTAATTGAGACAGGTGTTGTTCTAATAAACCAATCAAATATTTAGAGGGCAAGTGTTTAGCGTTCATGGGGAAGATATCGTCAAATTTTATTTGCACTTGGCCGATTGGTTTGACAGATGGTGTGATCTCGAATATATTAACATTTAAGGCATCTAGAAGTGTTTGAACAAATAGCACTTGGGGTTTATATACACGAGACCAATGCTCATTGAAAAAGACACCAGGCTCAGTAAAGAATACGAACTGTCGCCTTCTTAAAGTTGATTCAGAAAATTTTAAATAGGTTTTTACTGTTAAAATACGAAATCTGCAAGCAAGGGTGGGTATCCGAGCTTCTTGATACAAAACATGGTTAGCTGTATATTTTAGCACACCTAAACAACTACGTAGAGCTTCCCGCTCTAAGAGAATCAGGGGGTTTATTTTGTATGCTGCTCCACCAGAGAATAGTACACATCCGAATTCAAGAATCGGACGAACGTACATGCGATAAATCATGATCAGCGTATCTCTGCGAAGACCGGAACGGAGGCGGCCAAGCCTACCTATCATTCCAACAGCACGTGTAGCCTTAATTTTAATATATTCAATGTGGTGACGCCAGCTCAGTTTTTGATCGTACAGTACACCCAGATATTTAATACAGTTAACCTGGGGAATTATTTCTTGATGGTACTGAAGAGAAAGAGTAACTGGTGCGTCCAATGGAAAAACTGTTATAGCACTTTTAGTTACGTTCAGGTTCATATGAATTTTCTGAAACCAGGTTTCCGATGTTGCCAAATAACACTGTAAAGTCTAATGTAGTAAATAAATATCGCTGTCAGATGCAAAGAACGCGATATCATCTGCATATACATATACTTGTACCTTATCACTCAGTGGTATTGAACTTAACAAAATGTAAATAGCACAGGCGATAGAACAGAGCCTTGAAGAACTCCTCTCGTTTGGCTATACTTCGGCGTCGAAACACCTCGTTGGAAGCGATAAAATTTTCTGTCTTTTAAAAATTCGTATATCCAATTTGTTATGTACGGCGGGAACGTAAGCTCTTTTAGGGCATTGATAAAAATAGGATGTTCAACACTGTCATATGCCTTGGCTAAATTAAGGGTTACTAGGGCCGCATATTGTCGTCTGTGCCGAGCAAGCTTTATACGAGCCTCTAAATCAACATGCGCCCACCATATAGAGTAAACCTGGTCTAAATCCAATCTGGCACGCACTGAGTATCGCATTATCTGTTATGAACTTCGTAACTCTAATGTAAAGTATTCTTTCTATTAACTTAACTACGTGTGATGTTAAAGCGATTGGCCTAATGTTATCTATCTGCATTCCTAGTCCCTGTTTTTTAAGAAGCGGTATTATTTTTGCAAGTCTCCAGTCAGGAGGTATCCAAATATTTTCAAGTGAATAGTCGACAACGTTAAGGAGGTCTTCAGGAGAGATGCTGAATAATATTTTTAACATTTCTGAAGTGACGCCATCTGGTCCAGGACCTGTGTTTGGCAGAATACGAACGACGTGCGCAAGTTCATTCCTACTTACTTCAATAAAATCATTTCCGAATGACGGTTTTGCACACTTTATTTTGATTTGTGATGTATATATCTTCTCCAATCCTAATGCCATTTCAGTTAATGTATCTTCCAACTCAGTTGGAGAAAAAATAACTGAGTCAATATTTACGTGTGCTGTAATAGCTTTACGATTACGGAGAAATCTGAATAGAACTTTCTTGTTGCTTCTCTTTGATAGATAGCTGTACCGTTTTTCTCCATAATCGCCTTTCGCTAATGAAACTGTTCTCTTAAGGGTAGCTTTAGCAAATAAATAATTTCTCCAATTAGTCGGACATTGGTTGGTAAGGAGTTTTTTTCCATGCAGCGTTGCGGCGTTTATAATCTCTGATGCAATCCACATTCCACCAGGCAGATATGAAATTTCCCTTTGTTGAAAATATAGTGAACTGTGATTTTTTTAATTATACACTTTAGGGTGGAACAAAGGCTCATAGCTTTCCTACTTGCTGCCATATTGGGCAAGGAAGACAGTGTTGACTGTAAATTCTTTTTAAATTTAGAGTAGTTTACAAAACTTTGCACCTGGCGATCTACCGTCACTAAAGGAATGCTGACTTCAAATACCAGGAGGCAGTAATCACTGCTTGTAGCGGTATCAAGAACAGCCCAAGACGATATTGCCACACTTGAGCTAGCAAATTTCAAATCTAAGACGAACGACGAATTACTTCGAACGAATGTCAGAACTCTGGAGTTCCAACAAATAAGGCGATTCTGATTAGTCCAGTCCCACAACCGTTTTCCTGATGAATCAGTGCGGAATCCCCATGACACGTGATGGGAATTGAAGTCTCCCGCAAATAGTATACTGTTTCTGCAAAAACTCACAGTCACGTCAAGGGCTCTTTCATCTTGCATTCCAGCCGGAAAGTAGTTGTTGGCTATAGATAGTGGCGCGCATCCAAGGAAGTGAATTTCCAGAACCAATACTTCATTATCGTGTGATAATTGTTGGTAAACTAAGTGTGCTTTATGAAAAATTTTGGATGAAATGAAAAACATTAATCCTCCACCACGTGAGTCTCGGTTCAGTCGAAAGCATTGATAGTTTTTTATATGTAAGTTTTGATCAGCAGACAGCCAAGTTTCTTGTAAAATTATGACGTCTGGAGATTGTTGAGAAATTAGGTGTAATAAGTCTGTATTTGCAGAGAGAATTAAACGGCAGTTCCACTGAAGTACTCTAAGGCACCCTATGATGATAAGCAAGCAGTAGCAACTGCTTGATCTAAGATACTGTCTGTTAAGAAGTCTGCTTTAGTCCTAGGTTCCTTCACACTCTTTTTTTGTTTTTGGATGAGAAGAATTATTAAGTTTGCTAGTGGGTGATCTGGTGCGTTTCAAAAGGTGAGCATCCATCTCTACATCCTAATTACTCCAGCAGAGACTCGACAGCGGCCATCATGCTTGCTTCGTCGTCTTTCTCCTCGTGCGTCACGTGTCACGTTCTTGTCCTTGCTCTCCTTCTACTGCGACTCAAACCCACTGTGGATGATTGGCCAAGAATTCAATGGTTTATAAAAATCTTGTTTTATTTATATGACTTATATAAGGAGATGTTAGCGCACAAGTGAGGCACTAGTTACTCCTTAACTCTTGAGTGAATTTCGAACATATATATTAAAGAAAAAATGAAGAGCTGCAAGGAAATATGAGAAATATAAATCTCGCAGAATTTAAGAATACAGGATGTTATAAAAATATAACAAATTTTAAAGAAGATTTTGATGCTCTATGCTGATTTATATATAATTTTTAAGAAACTCACACCCTAATAAAATATAAGACAAAAGTTATGCGTGTACGACTGTTAACTATCAAACGTTATACGTGTACGACTCTTATCTAATTAGCAAGCACCTAGCGCCACCTACGTTCTCTCCCATGACTAGTGGTGAACAGTTCAAGTCTAGTCTCAGTAGCAGTGTGAGCGAGGTATATGTAAACTGGTAGCGTAACTTGCATAGAATCCCATGGATCCAGCAGTCAGCGGTTCGTTCCCACAGTCACCATTCGGTCATTACAGCGACCCAGGCGGCGCCATGCAGCCATGCTTTGAAGTTGTCACACTGTGATAATCTGGCAACTTAGTTTGGTCTCTCAGTAGTCATGAACCAATGAACGCGTCTTCACACTCTGCGACGCTGACGTGCACGCTCACGACATCACCGTCTCGTCCGCCATTTCGACGTACTTTTGCGCCACCTATAGTCGCTAGAATGATCGAATCGACGTTAAGAGAGGGCCACAAACAGTGAGAAAAAATAAATATAAAATATGACGTCGTAACCGAAAGCGTAGCAGCGTCGCCCATTTGTCCTACATGCCACTAAACGAAAAATTTCCCTAATTGCTGACCCGTTAGGTGCCATTATTATTGCGCAATTTTATTGGCATCTCGTGCCTCACTAATTCAATGTGGGAGTGAAAAAAAAGAAAAAGTCTAAGATTGAGAAGCAAAGTTGTTCTATTAGCCAAATTATTTGCTTGAAATATGCGCAAGAAACTTTGAAGAAACAACTGTTCACGCTCAGTTGGGTAGCCGTGATCATATAGTGGTTAGTACCTTGCATTGTAGCTACAACTGTTCATGAGCACAATAGCATAATAGTTCAAAGAAATTGCAGCATATCCACAGAGTGAATGATGGGGAGTGGGGCGAAGCATTCGTCTGTCCATTCGTTCTTGCTTCCGTCCGTTCCTGCATACGTTTGTGTAACCGTCCATGCGTCCATCCACCCGTCCCTGCGTTCGTCCATGCATCCGCGCCTGCGTCCGTTCATGCGTCCATCCATGCATCTGTCTGTGTGTCCGTTCGTCCATCTATTCAGCACTCCAAGTACCACCATCTCGCATCTTTTCATCATATATTCTCCATATAGAAGCACCGCCATCCAGCGGACATTCCAAGGACTAAACGGGAGGTGGCACATGCACACTTTCTTACGGCTTGCGCTTCGGGTTTACTTCTCATCTTTAACCACCTCGAGTTCATGGTATATACTAGTTCACTGTATTCATGGCTATGCGGCCCAACGCTCGCTAAACCTTTCTAAAACCAAGGAGGTTGCACCCAGCGAGTATAACGTAGCAACCTTTTCTTGTTAGATCATGCTCAATGTACATGCCAATAGCTGCTAAAAAGGATCGCAGCGTGCGCGTTACCTGAAGGCCGAATGCTCCTGTCTCTCATTCCCCCTTAGCAGCCATTAACATGTGCATTGAGTGCTCGGCCTTCCGGTTTCTGCTCCGTAGCCGGTACTTAGCTACGGAGCAGAAACCTGGAGACTTACAAAGAGGGTTAAGCTTAAATTGAGGACGACGCAGCGAGCAATGGAAAGAAAAATGGTAGGTGTAACCTTAAGAGACAAGAAGAGAGCAGAGTGGATTAGGGAACAAACGGGGGTTAAGGATATCATAGCTGAAATCAAGAAGAAGAAATGGACATGGGCAGGGCATGTAGCGCGTAGACAGGATAACCACTGGTCATTAAGGGTAAGTGACTGGATTCCCAGAGAAGGGAAGCGGGTTAGGGGGAGACAGAAGATTAGGTGGGCAGATGGGATTAAGAAGTTTGCGGGTATAAATTGGCAGCAGCAAGCACAGGACCGGGTTAACTGGCGGAACATGGGAGAGGCCTTTGTCCTGCAGTGGACGTAGTCAGGCTGATGATGATGATGATGATGATGAGCGCTATCTTTTATTGTTCAACAACGCACAGAAGAAATCTCTCACCGGAACCCCCTTGGAGGTCAAAATCGTAAGGACCGCTATTTCTGGTATGTGCCACTGGTGGTTACGTACTACGGGTGACGCACAAGCCACGCCATAAGGAGCTTCGCCCCTAAAAGTCACGTTGGGTAGTTGTTGAAAACTGCTGCAATGAGTCAACAACATTGAAAGTATGGCTTTACCAGCCATAGGGTACAGCGTCTCGTTGTTTAGCGTGCCGCGTTCAGTCACCAAAGTGGAGGGCACGCCGCTCATGCGCCAGCGAAAGCAGTGGGCAGTCACAGGAGCAGCTATCTACGCAATTTGTGAGGTAGTTGAGCCCTGCAATTTCGCACCAGTAGAGAGCACATAAAAAGTAAGTAAATGACTTAAGTTACGCATGAAACAACCACGCAAAAGTGAGCGATGCCTCGATGATCTCCTAATACACCGAACCAAAGAACACGCCGAACTAAACACAAGTTGTCTTGTAGCATATTGCCTGGATACGCCCCCAAAACTGTTGGCCCACGTTACCAGACTGCCTGCATGTGCTCAATGTTTCTGAAACCATACGGAAAAAAATGGGTGCTTAACCACATTCCACAATCGAAAGTTTTATTAAAGTAATCTACTAACTTTTCTGTAACAAATGAAATAAAGCTGTTGAAAATATTTGTTTGATTGATCTTCCTCAAATATTTGTTCCCTTCTTACCTAGTCGCACTTCAATCGTCACGCGGCTGTTGATGTCTGTCGCATTAGGTTTCGGATCACTTTTCGTTCCAACTTTCGCGACTTATTTCGTGATCTTGCTGTGGGCGCGTTCGTGGGATGCAGATGTGCGTGTGCGCGCGAGCGTGAGAGACATTGCGTAGCTCGATGAACGCTGTGTGTGTCCCCTCGTGCGACGAACTTAAGTGAGTCTCTTCGGTGTGAACATTACTCTTTCTTTACTTTTCATTCATTAAAACTGTTTTATTATCTCCCAAGCGGCCTTGTGAGTGCGCCCCCACCCCACCCCCCAGAAGTGTTGGTTGTTAACTGTAGTATCATGCGTTGGACGCGACGCACGGAGAACACATGGCATGGGGCATGCCGCGTTAATGATTGCCGAGAGAGCGCCGAGAAGTAAGTTCAGGAAAGACGCGCACGTCGGTAGGCCTCGTGACCGAAGCGGCACGAAATGTAGAGAAAAGTAGCAATTAAAGCAGGAAATACAGTACTGGTGGAATAGCTTGCATCGAGCTTGCTGAGTCGACAGCACGAGGAAGAAAGCTGGATGCCCACTCTATAGCATGATGCTCGTGGATTGAAGATCCTCGTCGCCAAAATGTAGTATCGTGCGTCGGACGCCACTCACGCAAAACACAGGGCACGGCGCCGGAGCGACGGCCGTCAAGAAGTATGCAGCAGCCGGTAGCCAAGCAGGAACTCCCGTACAAGCATCGCTGTATACACATATGTACAACGCCCCCTGTGGACTAAACAACAGGTTCGCAAACCGGAACGAAAACCCCGATACTACATTAACACAACGTTGAGTTCATGTTCATGGTCACCCAGTGAGACGTGTTTATGTTTGTCAGTAGTACCAAGAAATAATGATTCCTTATTCCATTAGTAAACTAAATTGGCATGAATCTTAATTTGAATAGCCGCTTAGTGCAATGCCATCGCATTCAGCGCTTCCCCCTTTTGAGCCCAACTAACTTCTTTTATCCACAACTGACATCAAGTTTCGAACCCATAAGTTTCACTTACTGGGAGCTGGCAATCGTACCCGAGCTTGTATCGAGGCATTCCGCGACGTTCTGCGCGATGGAAACGGGTTGTAGAAAAGTTGATAGATTGGACGGCCGAAATTATCATGGGCTTGCATTAGTGGCATGTGACCGTAGGCGTTGGGCGTGCCCTGTTGAAATTGATAGGGATATGGGTGAGCAGTAGCGCCTCCCTGAAGAGGCTGTTCGTCCATCCCAGTCACCCTGCCTCGTGGCCTATAGTGACTAAGGTATTCAACTGCAGACCCACAGACAGCGGGATCAAATAAGGTACTCGGCTGCAGGCCCGCAGGCAGCGGGATCAAATCCCGGCTGCGGGGCTACATTTTCGATGGAGGCGAAAATGCTGTAGGCCCTTGTGCTCAGGATTGGGGGCACGATAGAGAACCCCAGTTGACCAAAATTTGCGGAGCCCTCAACTACGGCATCTCTAATAATCATAAGGTGGTTTTGGGACGTTAAATTTCACATATTATCAATGATCCCAGCCGGTCCAACGTATGCAGCCGCTCCAATCTCGTTCAGCTGAGCCATTGCGTCAACCAGCCCGAGGAATCTAAGAAATGTTGGAGTGCTCTGCTCGACCGGTGGCGCGTAAATACCACTCGCAGAAGCAGCCTTTGTTACGCTCGGTCGGGCACCAGCACCATCCTGAGCAGTTGGCCCATCATGCAGATTGTTTAATTAACGTATTCTTCTTTGGCGTTTTCTTCTTGGAGGATTTTTTTACTAACAGGAAGGCGCTTTTCGGGGGCACCGCTGGCCCACTTGGATGGGGCTGCGGGTGTGCAGCTGTCAGCAGCTTGAGCTCTGCCAAGATGGGCATTTGCCCCGACCTGACCGAAGTACCCAATGGCAGGAGCAGTCGGGCCGACTGGCTATGCGGCATGTCCGGCGGTCTGAATCTGTTGTCCGCCTGCGCCGATAGGTCCCACGTATATGGGTGTAGGAAAGGTTGTCCCAGGCGGTAGTGCATAAATTCCACCCGCAACGACCCCTCCTTGTTTGAGCTTGGCCACTAGACATGGTCGGCATGATGTACGCACCAGGAGGCGTGCCTTATCCGATCGGATGTACATACAAGCCACCTGCTGCAAGTGTCGTCTCGTTCTGCTGAGCTAAAATAGAGGTGTTGTACTTCTAGAAAGCCTCAGACGCAGCTTTGCGAAAGGGAAAGGTGTTTTAAGAGCCAGGTCTGGCTACCGGCGAGTGGCGTGCGCGAACTACTGCTACAGCCACCAATCATCATCGTCTTCTTCAGTAACAGCAGAGCGTCCGTTATTCAGATTCATTACAATTACTCCCCGCGAAATAAGGAGCCATCTTGGTGACCTATGAACAAGTAAACACGGGAGGGTCGTAGCAGTGCTTAAGTCTCGACACGGGGAGAATTTCCTGGCCACGATGGCGTTGGTCAGAAGATGGTGCCAGTGGCTCGATGAAGTGATTCACTGGAGACGTCTTTTGTAGTATACGATATGGGCCATGATATTTGGGGACCAACTTGGTAGAAAGGCCAGGTGTAGCAGAAGGGAGATGCAGCAAGACGAGCGAACCTGGAAGGAAGGAAGTAGTGTTGATTGATGCGTCATGGTGGCGCTTTTGGCGCCCTTGGTCTTGTGTTGTGAATGATCTTGCCAGTTGGCGACACTCTTCAGCGTATGTAGCGGCTTGAGAGAGAGTTGTGAACTCTGAGGAGTCAGGCCTGTAGAAAGAATGGGGTCCATAGTGCAAGAAGGTTCGCGTCCATAAAGGAAAAAAAAGGAGAGAACCCAGTAGTGCTTTGAATGGCAGTATGATAGGCTAACGTGATAAACGGGAGCACTCGGTATCAATTGGAGTGGTCTGACGAGATGTACATAGACATCATGTCACCAAGGGTGTGGTTGAAGCGCTCTGTCATTCCATTGGTGTGGGAATGATAGGCGCTTCTAGTGCGGTGAATGATGTGGCACTCAGGCCGCAATGCAGTGATGACGTCTGACAAGAATACGCGACCACGATCGCTCAGTAACTCTCGAGGTGCCCCATGACGTAATATGATGTTGCTAACAACGAAAGTCGCAATGTATTTTGCTGTAGGCGAAGGAAGGGATGAAGTCTCGGCATACTGCATGAGGTGGTCGATGGCAACTATGATTCCGTGGTTACCGTCTGCAGTGTTAGAAAGGTGACCATAGATAGCGATGCCGACGCGGTCGAACGATCGGGATGGGCATGGTAAAGGTAATAAGGTACCGCTGGCTTGATGAGGGAGAGTCTTTCGTCTCTGGCACGTCGAGCAAGCCCGAACCTACTGTTGAATGAAACGGTACATGCCACGCCAGTAATATCGGAGCCGTATGCGAGAATAGAGAGAGAGAGAGAGAGAGAGAGAGATAAAGATGCAAGGAAAGGCAGGGAGGCTAACCAGACGCACATCCGGTTTGCTACCCTGCACTGGGGAAGGGATAAAGGGGATAAAAGAGGTTGCAGAAAGATGAGAAGGTACACACAATCACGAGCACACTCGGGGAGCACACACAGTCTACAGGTGGTCGCTCAGGTTTGTTGACTTAAGGTAAAGTAGCAGTGCTTTAGTTGCTTTCTGCGCAACTGAGGCAGATGAACTGGATCCTTCGCTCAAGCTAAAGCTACCATCACAACTTTCCCGCTCCGATGCGACACTGTTATGCCGCCTTTGGTTGGGTGTTGCATTTACAAAGGTGTACTCCTTTCGCATTGGTATGGCAGACACTCCTATATGCGACTACTGCGGAGCTGAAGAGACCATCGAACACGTCCTGTGCAGCTGCGCTTGCTACGACACACAGCGATGCCAGCTCCGGATGGTTTTGAATTGACTTGACCCCGGATTATTTTGTGTGCAGAAGATACTAGGACCTTGGGTATGCGAGAATAAGTCTTCAGAAAACCTGCGAGGCCGTTTCAGATCGCTGATAACGTAGAATCACGAGTAGCCACTGACGTCCACCGGGTGCGTAGTTACGTCGGTACAGAACGTCGTCGCGAGTGGTGAAGTGCTCGACTTGCCGACGCAACGTACGAGTAGAGGGAGAAGCAGTCTGCCCAACCAGGATGTCTAGAATCAAAGCAACCCAAGGGTCCTTGCGTTGCTCAAATGGCATGTCGTTGATGGTGACGGCAGTGGTATCACAGATGAGACTTTCGCAGTAAGCAGGTTCAGTGGGTAGGGGCGAACGGGAGAGGGCGTCTGTGTCCAAATGTTTTTGGCCGGAGCGATAGACCACGCGAATATAATTTTCTTGAAGGCGTAACGCCCATCGGACGAGGCGACCTCTTCGATCCTTCAGTGACGACAACTAGAGTCACTGGAAAAAATTTCAGAGTATCGCATCTGTTTTCCGCGCGCCGACGGCGCCGTAGAGCCGTGGTGATTGGGTTATTTTTGTCCCGTGACCTTCCCTCGCCATATCCCTTCCAAACACGTTGGGCGCCCCCGCGCAGACACGTTTCTTTCGCTGTTGAACGAGCATTGCGGACGTATTTCAACGTGCCAGCTACGTATTTTGGACGAATTATCAGCAAGCGTATGTGCCAAAACCACGCCTGGCTGCGGCGCCTTCGGGTTCAGCAATTGAACAGAGTCTGGAAAAGCATTTTTTTGCATTCCGACCGGAAAAAACAACCAGCAACGACGTTCGGCATGGATGCACAGAATCGGCCGCAAGAACTTCGTGTCTTCGAAGAACACTCACTTGTGCGAGGTGAATCGGTGAAGTCTCCAAGAGGAATAAAAGTAGCGTTACAAGTTGGACGAGTTGGTGATAATTAATTTTACTCTCTAGATTAGAATAACAGATAGGTAAGATAAATGGTACAACAGCTCGTGTGTGTTCGCTGTGCAATTGCATCTTAGCCCTGTTGTATGAGAGATGCGGCGGTTTGCTGGGCATGCTCTAATGCGGTTGAAACATTTACCCATTCTGTTTGCGCGGCTTGTTTGAGCGATTGCGTGCTACGCTCATACTAACATAGATTTATTGTGTGAAGCGTTTAACCAGTCGGTATTGACGGCATGACAAGCCTCCGATTAACAGTACAGAAACACAACTGAGGGTGCGCATGAAATACCAGTGATTTGCGATTTACGCGATCATATTGCGGGTATTTATTTCATAACATTGTGACGATGGTTAGCCGGCCAAGAATGGCGAAAAAGTGCCCCTAATAATAGTGTGTCTGCAGAATGCGTTTCGGGAAAGTTGGTTTAGTTGTACATACAATGTCTGAACGGAAAGGTGCCAGTGGTTTCCTCCTTTTTCGTCAACATGCTTTCGCCTTTGTATTTCAATTTATAGGACTGAATAGATGTGGACGTCCGTTTGCATAAACTTATTTTAAATGAAGGTGTGTAGTCCATTTTTATAGTGTTGCTTCAACTGTGCACTTGTTTCTCTCACTGTTTTTCTACACGATTCGGGGCCGCCCTTTTCCATGCCTGCCTTTTCATCCGAGATAGCACCCTTTTATCCTGTTTTGCATTTGAAACTAAGAAATAGTGAGAAAGCATGAAAATGCCTCTGATAATTTAGGAACGTGGTTGTGGCCCCAACAACGAAAAATGATGTTTTCAAGATGTTGGCAGCAACTATATTTTCTATTCAATGAGTTCTCGTGACTATTGAAGCATTTTGAAACAATGTGCCAAAGTGACGTCAATCACATTTTTTCCTGACGGAAAATCAACAGGACTACTTCCTTCCAGATGATTTTGAGAAGCCAAGAGTGGATGGCAAAAAGAAGTTGAAGTGGATTGCAGTGTCAAGCATTTTCCAGCATAGACCACAGAAAAAACCCAGAAAGCCTCAATTTTCTCGTCCGGTCTACCAGGATGCCAGCAGCCAATGCCAGATAACCCAGGCAAAGCACTTGAAGCGCCACAATTTACAGACAACCAAGGTGCACCTGAGAACCTAGAGCGAACCCCGCATTGCGAGGGAGCACCTGCGAGCTCCGAATGCAGTGACGAGTCTTTTGTGGATGGAGGCACGGCGATGGAACACTCTGGAGCAGGTACCTTATGTAATTACGCAGTTCGAGGCTAGTTTGATGCATGAAAACATTAACGAAGTGAAATTCTTTTGAGTAGTATTTGAGTCTTGTTCAAGGGGTATCTGCGGCTTTCATTTTATGGAACTACAGTTATTAGTGAAGACTACACGTGCGTACAAGGTGCAAGTCCTCTGTTGCAAAACCAGGCTACTCTAGAGATTTGTCAGATGAAAAATATGCATGTCCTTTGCATTTCTTGGCAATATTCATTCTCAACATTTTTGTTTTCATTTTTTTTGTAATACATTAAGTAAACAGTAGAAATCGAAAGTACTTGAGCTTGGGAATGTTGGTAATCCCTCTTAACAACAATAGTGCACTGCTGGGACAGGAACACAAAGATACACGTTGTGTCCACGTTGTATCTTTGTGTTCCTGTTCCTGTCCCTGCTGTGTGCTACAGTTGTTAAGACGGAGAAATCGAATGAAGTCTGAGTCTCACATATTCAAAAACTCTTGTTTGCGCTGCTCACTGTATGCTTTAAATCTGCATTCTCTAATTGCGTTTCAAGTTCTTTTGCGCATCCAGCCAAACGGCTATGGGGCATTCTTTGTGCAAGAGTTCCCACAGATTCCAGGTTTTGAAGCCTTTGTCACGCTCTAAGGTGTTATTTGTGCTAGTTTTCTTTGCTAAAGCAGCAATCTTTGCACGATCCGTGTTACTTCTTCGTCCACGTTCTTGGTTTGCGGCAACAATTTTCCAGCCAGTAGCCAGCACAACAATGTAGAGAATCATTCAACCAGTGGATTGAACAACTCCTATAGCAGTTGTGTGTGCTAACTGCTCTATTTTTTTTGTGTATCGGTTCTTTCTATTGTCAATGTATAGTTACAAATAAAAATTGGTTGTTACTGTTTTATCCCATGTTTGCACGGTTTTCGGTACATCCACAAACGAATCAATTGCTTCAGTTGAATATGCTTGTTGAAGCACTTTTTTTAGATTTATAAAGCCATGGCATTGGTCATGGTGCACGTAGCCTCGAATATCCTTTTAGTGCTGTTCTTAATGCTGCCTGTTTCCTGATTTTAGATTTCTGAAAGTATTTAGTGTTAGAACTAATGACTAATGTCATGAATGGAATCGTATTTTGCAGCAGAAAATGACCGTATGAACGAGCCTTCATCAGTGCAAGAAGGCGAAATGACGGGAAGGAGCACTTTTGCAGACAATGACCCATTTTATGAGCTTTTGGTCTTAAAGCGGCAGCTCAATTTGGAGCAGAAAAAACGAGCACAGGCCAAAAAAGAGTGCAGATGCCTGAAAGAGTCATTTAGGAAGATCTTTGCCGATGATCAACTGCGTTATCTTGGTAAGAGAACTTTGAGGAGATCTGCACGGAGTGATAGTAGTGTGCAAGAATCATTAAAAGTTCGACTTGCTTGCGGATCGAGAGGATACGAATACCTCCGTGACAATGAATGCCCACTGCCCGCAGAAAGAATGCTCCAGAATAACATTGAAAACATCAAGTTTTTTCCAGGTACGTGCTTTCTTTTTCGTAAAAGGAACAGTATAAAAGAAACAGTCAATCATCATTGCAGCAATTTATGATACGTCTTCTTCAAGTAACCAACAAATTCGAATAATACACTACTGGGAATTAGGGTGAAACATGATACGTAGCTCAGTACGACAAATGTAAGAAGTGCCTATATCAAGCCACAATTTTACAAGGCTTTTTTATTCATCTAATGGGGCCCTGAAATGCTTTTATATGCATCCTGTAGTGCTGGAGAATCTGTCGTGCTGAATCCTGAGATGAGCGCAAAAATAATGATCAAAATTGGTGCATGTGAATGGAAGGGTTTAGTGCAGTGTAATCGTGAACTTTTTGTTGTTGCAAATACCAAGATGCAAAACTGGTTTTGTACTAGTGGTGAAAAGGCAGCACATCACTTTCTTAGTGTTCATATAGTATTTAGTTCATTCGATTAGATTCAGCATGTCAAAAACCCTAGGTGGTCAAAATAACCCGAGCACTCTACTACGGCATGCCTGATCATATCATGGTTTTAGCATGTAAAACCCTGGCAGTTAATATTTTATTGTTATTGCTATTGAACTTGCTTCTGGCACAGTTCAGTTCTTGTTTCGTTTGGTCCCAAAGCTCTTCATGCATGCCTCTCACTAAAACTGTATGACAAGTTGACAACAGTCTGCAAAATTCTAGGAATCCTTGAGGATGCCTTTTCTGCACTTGCGGCAAACGTTGCAACATTCAAGGCAGAGGATCGGTACGCTGTCATAATTCTTGATGAAATGCAGCTCACCCAAGGTCTTGATTATGACTGTACTACAAGTTCTGTTATTGGTAAGTACTCATGCGGGTTCTGTTTTTTGCAGTCTGACCTTGGTGTAAAAGCGCAATGATTACAATGTGTGAAACCTAAGCTAAAGATAATGAACAACATTTTTTTTTCAACTCAGCATAAAGTGTGCTCTGAAGCTGGCTTCTTTCGTAATCTGTGAAATCAATAGCTCACTTTCTATTCATCATGCGGCATGGTAATATGTATATGAAAATTTCCGCTAAAAGGAATGTAGGTTATTTTGTTTTCAGGTGCAAAAGACAACTTGCCACTGGTAGGGGCTGAATCTGAACCCTTCACATAATGCGCACTGTTTTGGTACTAAATTCCAGCTAAATAACACCTTACAAGTAATTACTAATTCTATTTAGGCGTTACCTGCATCAACAAAGCATTTATGCATTGTCTATTTATTAATTTTTATCTATTAGGTGATTACTGAAAATTATAGTGCTGTTTACAAATATATGCTAGTGTGCTACTTTTCAAGACATTCTACTTTAGCATCACCAGACCCAAGTATACCAGCCAGTCCCGCAACACACGCCCTGGTGCCACAGTGAAGCAGTGATTACGGTACTCGACTGCTGGCCCAAAAGATGCGGTTTCGATCCCAGCCGCGGCGGTTGCATTTAGATGGAGGCGCAATTATAAAGGCCCGTGTATTGTTCAATGTCGGTGCACTCTAAAGTACCCCAGGTGGTCATAATTTTTCAGAGCCCTCTGCTAGGCAATGACTCGTAATCATATCGTGGTTTTGGCGCATTAAACACAAGACATTAGAACATACTTATTTCTTTTTCAGCTGACATGCAAAGCAGGTATTGGCCATGCTCTTTGACATCATCAGGAAATGTGAAGCAATTGGTCTGTCTGTAGACTGTGTAACTTCTGACATGGGGAGTGGAAATCAGGCCATTTGGAGACTGTGCAGTAGAATGGCCACCAAGTACGGGCGCCCTCGAACCACATGTGTTCACCCCTGTGATGAAGGCCGCACCTGCCCTTCCTTGCGCATGCACCCCACCATCTGAAAAACTTGCGTGGTCATCTGGTAAGGCAGCAGAAGATAGGTCTGGATGATGAGACTGTGGTTAAGAGCAAGTTGCCAACGAATGAGGTAAAGTACTATGTTGCTATATAAGCAGTCAGTGCGTGGCCTCTTGTGGTCACGTAGTCACCAAGGGAAACTAATTCTTTTGACTGCTTTCTTTGAATGACCACGCGTTGTAACACTTCAAGACAAATGCAAATAAACAGTCTCTTATGTGCTAAAGTGGTTGCTTGAGCTTGTTGGTACGATATATTGGAGGGAAACAGCACGAAAGACGGAAGACCAAGCAGAGACCAGGCTGTTGTATGTGTCCTTCTCTGCCTGGTCTTCCATCTTTCAAGCTGTTTCCCTCCAATGTGTCCAACGTGTACTGCTTTATGAATGCTTCTGCTTGCAATTGCCAATTAACCCTGCCAGAATCCCTACAAAAGGGGCTCTGCCACGTTCAAATACAACTTAAAGTACATGAAAGACGAATGTGAAAGCCAAACAAAGCACACACTGTCCACATTTCGGCAGGTTTGATGGCGTATGCCTTTCAAAGTGTCAACAATACACACCAAATGGATCACCACATTCTGATAGCCCCATGTTGCATTATATACCTGCATATTTCCTCATTTCATCGCCTCCATTTCTCTGCTGTTGACTGCACCCGTTCTCTTTCATTCATCTTTCATTCCTGTTTCATTCACATGCATATGCGGTAAAACATACATTTTTAACTCATCTGCACTCCCCTCGTGTCATCCGCATGTGGAACAGCCTCCCAGATGAAATTGTAGCTGAAAGCAATCAGGAAAAATTCCGACACCTTCTACTCACATATTTCCAGGATTAACAGCTCGTTTTATTCATTTCAAAATTGGCACCTACGCGTTTATTCCCTACTAGTATCTCGCTTTTTTTTCTCTTACTTTAAACTTATTTTTTGTGGTTTGAATACTAACATGCCATTCAGTTCTGTTGTGTATTATTCAGTGTTTTCTTTTGAATAAGGGAAAGTCTTTTCACAACTTGTGCTTATTTTTTGTAGCTTGTTTTACGTCATTATCTCACGCGTATACTCATTTAATTTTTATTGCCGTTTTATTCCTAATTAAATTATATTAATATGTTCTCATTGTTGTTCCTGTTAGGACTTGTATAATAATTGACAATTAGTTCATGTTATTGTTTGTGAGGAAATTGTACCAATTTGTGTATGTATTTCTTTTATGCTCCACTTTCACAATGCCCTGTTGGGTCTGTGAGGTATATTGAATAAATAAATAAATAAATACTGATTGATTACCTGTTATCTACTGCAAGCATAACTTGCTCAACTTCATGTCACTTATTTAACTGCCTCTGTTATCTGATTTACAAGCATTTACTCTCTTCAGTTAGGGGTTACTACTTGCACTACTCTTCGCATTTATAAAAGTTATCCATATATTTTTTTTATCCTTTAGTGCAGTCCTTAGCTTCCTCGTGAGCTTCTTTGCTTGAAATAAATGCACGATAGCTAAATGCGAGTAAGGTGAATACAGCACTTTCAGTCCTAAGGGATACTAGTAAGCTGCCAGCCACGACTCGTAAAAGCCTGCAATATAAGAGTTTACATGTCATATTCATTTCTAAACTTACTTGTGAGCTTTGCTGGTTAGTCTGAAATGGCGAAAACCTGAAAACACACCGTAAAGATTGGCAGAGAAATGGTTTCGTTTATGCAAGTTTTACTATGTTTCAAATGAGTTACAAATTGTTATGTACAGTTTTTCTGAAGTTTATAGAATACGACAAATTCATTTGTGATTATGATGACATAAACAGCAAATTTGATCATAATGACCCGTTTTCCTTTCAAATCAGCTTAAAGTATGTGGAGCAGCTGTGCAAAATTGACGAACAACAAAGCATCAAGCTTGCCCCACGTTTAAAGCGAAACGTCTAAACCCAAGCCACTTCGACAAAATGAATGTAGGCACAGCTTGTGCCTTGTTCAACCAGTGTATCTCTGCTGCTCTGCGGCTTCTGGTTGAGCAGGAAAAAATTGATGAGAAAGCTGTAACAACGGCTTGGTTTTTAGATCAGGTGTTTAGGTGGTTTTCGCTAATGACGTCAAGGACACCGACCTTAGCTTTGAGTGATTAGTGCCCACAAAAGGGCAAGGAGGTTGAAATATTTCTTCACAATTTTATTGAGATGTTCAGGAAACTTAACATTTTTGACCACAGCCGGCCTAAGGCGTCATGGAAGCCAGTGCAGACTGGCATGATAATAACAACTACTACAGCATTAAATCTTCGCCAGTGGTATGTCAAATCCAAAGGCTTTAAGTTCCTTCTCCTGATTCGCTTCTCGCAGGACGCCCTAGAAAATCTTTTTAGTACTATAAAAGCCAAGTCCCTTGTCCCCAGAGCTAGAGAATTCAAGTACACGCTAAAACTCATTGTGCTCGCACATTTTTTTTAAGCCAAGCAATCATGGCAGCTATGACACAAATGGCTCTGTTCATTTAACAGAGTTTTTTCAGCTCAAGACCAGACTTGAGGGCAGACCTAGATGAAGTGAAAATGCCTGCCATGCTTGAAAATCTTGAGCCAGAAGAGCAGGACTCGCTAGAGTATCTGGCAGGGTTCATTGCTCGAAGCGTCGGTAAGAAGTATGGGCTTTGTGACCTTTGCAATAGCACGTTGACTAGAGCTGACGCTGCTCGGGCTGGCTTGATTTTGCAGTTAAAGAATTGCGTACCAAACAAGCAATCGTTATGCATACCATCAGCACCCTGATAGAATGCACGGAGTTGCCTTAGAAAAAATGAAGAGTCACTAGTAGCAGGAAAACTTCCACTCAAGCACGTTGCTGACGTGATTTCGGCAATACAACCTGCATTTTTTTTCCTACCCGCATGCCATAACATTGCTGATAAGGTTGTGCAGCAGTTCTTGTCGTGTAGACTGAGGTTTTGTTTGCGTAAAAAGAATAGAGAAATGCAGAAGAAAGCAACACAGCAAGCAAAATGTGCATCAGAGATATGGGAATGCGTGTAGCTGTTAGTAATGTTAAGTAAGATAATTTTTCCTTGTGTTTTGTAAGGTTTTTATCTCTGGTTTTTTTATCTGAGTGACTAGTTCCGTTTACACAGTGGTCATACGAGAGCTATCTGTATTATTTGCTACTGACAGCATTATTTAGAGTTGTGCGAATTGCTTGGTATGCATTGTTCTGTCGATTTTTGTGTGTATAAGCTGGCTCACTCTCAAATTAATGTAGCCACTATAGTTTTTTGGAAGAAAGCTGGAGCTTCAACATTTATTGTCTGGTAAATTGATTCATTGTAAAATGCTAATTACTATTGCAGTTTTATTTTTCGCTACTTTATTTGTACGTCATACGAGCCATTTTGACACTATTTACTTCTGCGTAACAAGATTATTTAGAGCTGTGTCATTTGCATATAGTATTATTGGCGTGAACTCGCATTTTCATGTGCTATTTTAAAACCAGATTCATAACCTATTTTGAGGAGGCCATGGCACCAAATTCGCAAGCTCCATTCATGAATTGTACGTTAAACAACGCATCTGAGAGCAAGCAGAAAAATATTAGTATAATTTGCTGTGACAGCAAATTTCTATTTGATTCTTTCAATTTAACCATACAATGAGGTGGTACCACTGCGTGGTGACGAAGCGGATAATCTGGGAAATCATTGGAAGCAACTCGGGTACCCCAAGTCTTTCTTGAAGGCCATGCTTTTACACACTGTACATAAAGGAAGCGATTGCAAGAGCTGTATATAGCTTCTCTATGATGCGTCCTTGTTTTTAATGTATTTTCTTAGTGATTTGCTATGCCTTCTACTACGCATTTGAGTGAATTACCAACACATTTTAGGGGTGACACACTTTATGCTTCATGCCAAGATGGAAGTTGCTGCTTGTGAGAAGAGAGTTGCAGCAGCGTTTTGAAATTTCATAAAATGTAAGCTTCGAGACCAGAATTGTTTGTGCATAATCAAACTAGGCTCTCTACTTCGTTATAACCTTAGAATGAGAATATAAGGGCTACAGTAACACGACACCTTTAAAAGAATTTGCAAAGCTTGGGGCAGAGGTTCGCTATATTAATTTTTGTCGGGCTTAAACTATCTCTTGAACTAAGGAACAAGAACGCACACAAGCCGGCAGTGCTTTACAAATCACTAATCAGTGACATGAGCAAATGCAAACTGTTCAGTACTCGCAACTGCATAGTACTGGGCAAAATATACGAGGGTACTTATGCAATCTTAAGAGTTTGTTATGCATGTCCATGATCACTGAAGCATGATAAGTTATTCATTGCACAGGTTTCAACAGTGAGCTCTATAGGTAGGATATATGTGGCCAATGAGATGTTCGAACCTCGTACTGTGCCAACGTTTTTAACCATGATTCTGTACTTTAGAAAACGCAGAAATCCATAGAAGATTTACTTGGTTAACAACTGGCAAGAATGAGCAGCCAGAGCCTTGACCCTAAATTTCAACAAGGTAGTCATCTTGTTGAGATGCTAACTCCAGAGCTATGCTTTCCTTGTTTTGCCCAGAATTCTCCAGTAGTAATGGTATGGAGTTAAACGCTGCTGCCAGTACGTCTGATAATGTTCGTGTCAGTTGCTTGCTACCATGTATAAACTTCGGCCATAATTTCTGCAGCTTCGATCCACGACTACAGCTGTAGCTGTCAACAAATGTCTCGACATTGTGCTAAAATGCTGTTGTTGCTTGTGTCAATGTAGCTTTACTGCGCTGTGCATGTGAATTGCCCACAATCTTGCTTTCGCTTTACACCCTTGTTGCCTGCGGATATCAGATAAAGTCCAGATATTATCTGCTTTTCTCAGGTTTTCTCGCAATCATGTGAGTACTTGGTGTATTAATAAATAAATATTGACTGTTTACCTTTGCGTATGTCTTTGTGTTTGCATCCTTGATGAAAACCAACAGATAATGAAGCAAAGGCACACAGCTGCATGCACAGTTTGTACACGCTTGCCATTCTGAAGGTGCTACTTTTGGCTGCTGGATAAAGCAATGGAGCAGAATCGTAAGGTGCCCTCCCAGCAAAGGAAAGCTGTAAAAAGTACTAGAACCAAGCAGCTGTTCTTCCACGCCTGGCCCAGCAAGATAGTGAAAGCCTGAAGATCCCAATAGCCGTTATGCCTCTAATTTTTCTCGTCTGTCATTTTCTACCAACGGGACAGTAAAAGGAGAGTGAACTCCAAAAAACGTGTTCCCAATTGGCATGTTCCTTTGGTTACACTCTTTACGTCTTTGATTCCAATCACCTTACAGGCCGTTATCTGAAATGCTGTATTGTTAAATATGTAATTCAGGTAACCTGTCTCCTCGGGGGAAGGTGTGTCATCTACAAAAATACTATGCGACTTCAAACTAACTACACTCCTATTCACGCACCAAGAATGCAGACAAAACAATAATGTGGAACAGATTCATATAGCTACAAATACACTACAACTTTTACAATATCAGCAGCATAACTTAGTCATAAAGGCACAAAGCTGCACAAACAGTTTACGCATGTCCGCCCACAAACATTCCAGATCTCTCGTAAATAATCTTTTCAAATAGCTCATTTTTTTTGACAGAACTGAGAAAATGGCAACTGCGCGTTCGCAAATAATACGAGCCTTGCACGGTGCCCTTTAGATTCCGGTCGGAATCAGGTTTCTTGATCCGCACTGAGACGCAGAGAGGAACTGATCGCAGTAAATAAATTCGACCTTGAACTGGATTGAATGTGGTCGTGCGGCTCGTTTTAAAGACAACGACGAATTGACAGTGCACTAGTGTTTAGCACCTACAGCCACACGACTACGGCCCCATAGAGCTAATACGCCTTTAACAGCAACACTCCGAGCTGCCCACATAAGCGGCTGCTGTCGTACATTCCCGATACGTAAATACGAGAAACCGTGTCGTAATAATACTTTGATATGATCAAAATCGACCTGCCGACAAGCAAGCATCGTATATATCTGCTTTCTTGTGCACTTAGACAATCAATCTCAGTACGCCAACGAACACGGGAACACCGACCACATCAACCGCAAATACGACAATCTCGCGCAAACATAACCTCAAGATCCACCCAATGCGCAGGTACATAGCATTTAATGCGAATGCACCGAGTGGGTGTACAATTGTTATCAGCCCAGGACCTTGCGAACAGAGCAGTTGACGCAAAACAAGCCTTGTAATGCCATGAAGAGCGTTAGACAGCATCGAAACTATCGCCGCAGATGTCATATACAGCTACGGGGCTTACCGCTGATTACAATTCTTACGTTCACAACAATTGGTACTCTTGAATCACTTGTGGTATCCCCTTGCAGAAACACACGAAAAATATTACAGTTGCATCGAGCAGAACACTATATTCAAGCGGAGAACTCGTGTCTTCTCGACACTCGCTAGCAATGCGTCGAATGGCCTGGAAGGGAAATACGCCGCCGCTCAATGTTGCCCGCATGCAGCATACCTTTGCGGTACTCTGAAATTTTTTCCAGTGACCCTAACGACAACCAGCAGAGGGTGTGGTGGTCAGTCACGACGTCAAAAGGGTGCCCGTACACGTAATGTCGAAATTTCTCTATCGCTCAAATAATAGAGAGGAATTCCTTTTCAGCGACGGAATAGTTGGTTTCGGCATTGCCAAGAGTTCGGCTTGCGTAGGCAACCACTTACTCTTGGAAGCCATCTCTCTGCTGCACAAGAAAAGTGCCTAGACCGACACTATGAGCGTCGGTGTGGATCTCTGTGGGTGCCGATGGGTCGTAGTGTCGCAGAATTTGTGGCGACGTGAGGAGGCGGCGCAATTGATTGAAAGAATCGTCACAGCTAGTGTCAGACCAGGCCGAAAGGTCCCAAGAGCCGGCGAGGAGCTTGGTCATAGGAACGATGATCGTCGCGAAATTGCGGGTGAAGCGCCCGAAGTAGGAGCAAAGACCTATGAAGCTTCGGAGCTGTTTTATGGTGGTCGGTTTGGGAAACGCTGAAACGGCTTTAAGTTGGCAGGGTCAGGAAAAATGGCATCCTTCGAAACTACGTGGCCAATGATTGTAAGCTTTCGAGTGGCAAATTGGCACTTTTTCACATTTAGTTGCAGCCCCGCGGCGGAGAAAAGCGAGGACTTTCTCGGGGTGGGTTAAATGGTCCATCTTGCTAGGAAGCGCAGCCACTATTACAAAGAACACACAACACACACACAAGAACACAATAGTGGCTGCGCTTCCTAGCAAGATGGATCCTTACCAACTGGCCCGACACAATTGTTTATTGGGTTAAAGGGGTCGTGAAATCAGTTGAAAGGACGACAATGTCATCTAAACAACAAAGACAAACGTTCCATTTGAGGCCACGGAGGATAGCGTCCATCATTCGCTCGAAAGTAGCTGGCGCGTTGCAGAAGCCAAAGGGCTTGACTGTGAATTCGTACAGCCTGTTGGGCGTGATGAAAGCAGTATTTTTTTCACGATTGGCCTCTGCCATGGGTACCTGCCGGTATCCAAAGCACAGATCTAAAGAAGAGAAAAATTCGGCTCCTTGTAGGCAGTCCAAGGCATAGTCAATGCGTGGCAGCGTAGACATCCTTGCGCGTGATTCGGTTCAGACGTCGGTAGTTCACGCATAACCTGATGAATCCGTCCTTCTTCTTCACCAGCACAACTGGAGAGGCCCAGGGACTGCTTGGTGCTTCGATTATGCCACGTTTCAGCATATCGTCGACCTGTTATTGATAGCACGACGTTTGGCAGTTGACACACGATATGGACGCTGTCGTAATGGTGCCTTTTGACCGGTATATATACGGTGAGGAACAGATGACGCTCGACCTAGGAAAGGCTGATTGAGGTCAAACGAGGCTCAAAAACGCTGGAGGAGCTTGATCAGCTAGCTCTTCCTGCTGCCCAGGCATAAGGTGGCAATCAATGGACTTGCGGAATACATCCATAGGGTCATTGGCGTCAGTGGCGGGTGTAATGGCAAGAGTCGGTAGAAATGCCTTGTCCGGATACATCGGGTCTTCAAAAATACAATCTAAGGTCTCGAGGCTCCCCATACACTCGCCGCGTAGCAGGATGTATGGACAAACAAAGACGCTGAACCTATAGAGTACCGCCAAACCATTGGAAAATCTGATGTTTGCAAACGGGAAGACAATGGTGCGGTGGTACCCAGGAGCTATAGATTGTTGGAACAGGAGCGTCGAGTTTGTGGCAGCAGGGGAAAACACAGGCACTAGGACGGCGGACAAAGGCGCGAAGCGGACATCAGCTGCGGCAAACACTGTCGAGGGACTGTGTTGGTCGATATCGAGACGCGGATTCGTCAACGTGAGTTCAGCACGAGCACATTCGACGAGGGCCTGATGGGTAGAGAGGAAATCCCATCCTAGTATGACGTCGTAAGATGAACGTGGAAGAGCAACAAACTTGACGGCATACCAAACATCTTAAATAAGAACACGGGCTGTGCACTGAGCCGTCGGCGCAACGAAATGGGAGGTGGCTGCACACAGGGCAAGATTTGTTAGCGGTGTTGTAACTTTTTTCAAATCACGACACAGTTTTTCACTAATTAAAGAAACGACAGTGCCTGTGTCGACAAGTGCACGTACAGCGACAACTTCTACCAGCACATGAATTTTGTTGCGCGGAAAAAGAGGAGGCCTTGTAAAGTACGATGATGACGCAGTTCTTGCGTCCGGAACTGCAGCTCTTTTCCTCTCCAGCGGGGCTCGTTCAGAAACGCATAGGGGAGACAGATCGGCGACGGGGCGGTAATGACCGGCGAGAGTCGAGAAAGCGTCGTGAAGACAACGAGTTGGCGATAGGGGAAGATGGTCGCTGGGGATTCTGGGCAGCCTGGTAATTTGCGGAATTCCCACGGTCTGGAGGCTGAAAGTTGCGATGGCGGCAGTGACGTGCTATATGTCCTACAAAACCGCATGCAAAACAGATGGGTCAATTATCGAAGGTGCGCCATGGGTTAACGACAGAAGATGCGAGGGGTGAAGTAGGATGGGGTGCCGTGTATGTAGACAACGTCGTAGGGTAGGAGGACCCGGTGCTTCGGTATGCGCCAGGTCCAGATGGGACTGGTCGTCTAGCAACGACGGCAGCGTAGGTCAGTGTCGTAGGGACAGATGGCGATGAAGGCAGTGCCTGCGTGACCTGTGTCTCAATGACCTGGCGTAGACGTGGGTCTAACGAGGTCAGTGGCTCGGATGCTTCGGCCACAAGGGAAAGTTGACGCGCAACTTCTTTACGGATGAACTATTAGATGTGGGGCAGTAAGACAGTGTGATTAGCAGCAACGTCGTGCTCGAGGGTGGAAACTTCAGCTGTATCTTCAGCGGCCCTGCCGTCGAGAGACGCTGCTTACGCACCTCGTCGTACTCCTGAAAGAGCTGGACAACGTCAGTGACAGTCTGAGGGTTCCCAGCAATGAGCATCTGGAAGGTATCATCGTCAACTGCTTTGATGATGTGCTTGATTTCGTCGCATTCGGTTAGAAATGCATCAACGCGCTTGCAAAGAGACAAGACATCTTCGATGTAACTTGTAAAGGTCTCGTCCCTGCGCTTGACTCGACTACGCAGACGCTGTTCCGCGCGAAGCCGGCGCACGGCGGGACGACCGAAGACCGCGGCGATGGGTGTCTTGAAGAAGGACCAGTTGGTGATTTCGCCTTCGTGGTTCTTGACCAGAGGCTGGACACATCAGTGAGGTAAAAGCGCACATTGGTGAGCTGGTCGCAGGCGTTCCATTTGTTGGAAGCGCTTATGATTTCGTACTCGATGAGCCAGTCCTCGACGTCATGTTCGTCGTCACCGCGAAAAATTGGTGGGTCGCGTTGCCGAGGCACGCCAGTACAGAAGACTGTCGTTGGTAGAGTTTACGCACACGCTCGCTGGGCACAGTGACGCTACGTTAGCAAAACGCGAGCACTCTATAGTCTGACGCCAGGCACGACCGGCGCGAACAGCGTCTTGTCGGCACCACCTGACGGCAACAGGCGCTAAATTCGCGCCGATGCGTTACGCAGACAACACTGCGTCTCCCTCTTTTCGTGATGGAGAGATTCCAGACGCGCTGAAATGCGCATGCGTCAAAGCAGGCAGCACGGCGCACGCCTGAAAGTATATGGCAAAACAGGCGCCTGGCGTCGCAACCCCGGCGTGACGCGACAAAATGAACGCCGGCGAGCCCACGCACCGCGTCACGTCAAAATGTAGTGGCGTCTTGACCATGCAACTCATCATTATCATGTATCCACCAGTCACATACCTTCGTCATCCATTGGCGTCACGTCATACCAGATTTGGCATATCTAAACCTAGCGAAACGACCGCGATCGCATCATGTGCGTGGCATGTAGTCATGTTGTTACATAAAACACATGTCGTCATTATCATGTCTGGATGTGCCATTTACCAATGTCGTCCATCGGGTCGCGAAATACTGAGTTTGTACATGTGAAGCTAGCGATACGGCTGCGAGTGCATCATGAGAGTAGCGGTAGCCATAATGTTACATGACCCGCATTTCATGTTTATCATGTTTGCACCAGTATCATACCTTCGTCATCCAATTGCGTCCCGTAATACCAAATTTGGTATAAATGAAGCTAGTGAAACGGTCGCCAGGGCTTCATGAGCGTGGCATGTAGTCTTGTTGTTACATGACATGCTTCTAATGATTATCATGTTTACACCGTTCACATACCTTCGTCATTCGTTCACGTACCGTAATACCAAATTTGCTATATGTCACGCTAGCGAAACGGCCGCGAGCGCATCATGAGCGTGGCATATAGTCATGTTACATGATACGCATGTCATAATTTTCATGTTAGGGTCTGTTGCTTGTGTTCGCCATGCAATCATGTCATACCATACAAGTTTTGCAACAGCCTGCCGCGGTGGTCTAGCGGCTAAGGTACTCGGCTGCTGACCCGCAGGGCGCGGGTTCGAATCCCGGCTGCGGCGGCTGCATTTCCGATGGAGGCTGAAATGTTGTAGGCCCGTGTGCTCAGATTTGGGTGCGTGTTAAAGAACCCCAGGTGGTCAAAATTTCCGGAGCCCTCCACTACGGCGTCTCTCATAATTATATCGTGGTTTTGGGACGTTAAATCCCACAAATCAATCAAGTTTTGCAACATGCTATGTGACCAAAACCTCCGCAAGAGCTGCAGAACAATAAAATGTAAATCATGACATTCATTGCATACGTATGATTTTCATGCCGTGGGTAGTCAATTATGTTTTTCATACACTCATGTTAGGTCATACCAAATTTGGTAACAACACCATTATCGAAACGGCCAGCAGAGCTAAAAGTCGGTGGACGGACGAACGGACGAATGGACGGACGAACGGACAGATGAACGGATAGATGGATGGATGGATGGATGGATGGATGGATGGATGGATGGATGGATGGATGGATTGATGGATGGATGGATGGATGGATCACGGTTCATAAAGCCAACCTCTTCAGCAGATGGCTACCCCAGGTGCCATGGATGCATACATCCTATCGGCCCTGTCGTAGTGTCCATGTTGGGCTCTTCCAGCTCTTCAACAGGGGGATACCAAAGACACCATGGACGCATACACTCCATCGGTCATGTCGTGGATAGCGTCCAGGTTTGGCTGGGGAGTGCAAAACGTCTCAGCCAGAAGCTGGCTGCACGAGCATGGCGACGTATAGAGCTTGATGCCGTGCATCCGGTGTATGGCCTGGAGACATCCCGAAGCGGACGGCCGTCGACGACTTATCGTATCAGCCGGGTCCTGAATGTAGGCGAGTGCCACCAGCTACGGCGATGGAAAATGCCGTGGCTGCGTGTTCGGTGGTTGATATGGCCGCGTAGACCGCGGCCAACTTGTGGTCCAGCCTCAAGAGGAGCGACCACAGGGAACCGGGCAGTGAGGTGATGTCGAAGCAGCGCCGGTTCCAGACGAGTCCCTTGTTGAGCACACGGTCGGTGCGGCGCAGATGCACGTTGAAAAAGTCAAAAGACTCTACGGTCAAGCCCTTGCCTGCGTCTCGATAAGTTGATGCGAACGCAGAACAAATTTAGAAGAAAATCTCAACTTATTTCTTGGAAATTAAAGTACTCATACTGGTTGAGGCATTATTCATCCTGATCCTGGGGTCGTTCTCGGTACCAACCCCTATCTGGGTGGTTTGATCGCAAGGACAGCTAAACACGATACTAATTAACCACTGCAGACGTCTAGTAAATTAATGTTTCTAAGTAGTTGAAGTTATACGTCCCAACATTGGAATTAAACCCGTGATGCTTTACTCTGAAGAATTCGTGTGGAAGGCCTTGCGCTATCGAGCTACAAATGCTCCAATTTTTTTCGTCTTGTGCGTTCTTGCGCTGAGCTAGTAGCCATCACGAGGCAGTTAAAGGTTGAATTTATCAGCGAAAGCCAAACGAACGTCTTTTACCAGGTCATTATTTCATTCACAAGTGCTCACGCCCAGTTTCCCTTGATTTTCTGTCACCTTTTCACTATCTGAAGTAGTCAGCTTCAAACTGCAGACTTCCTACTGTTCATACGAGCACACAAGTATTACGTCATCGTGGGTGGTACAGGACATTTTCCTAATGAAGGTAGAGAGAAAAAAACCTGAACGGAGGGCGGAGGAAGAAAACCAGGTAGACGGAGAACTTATGCGTCGCTTTTAGGGGCTTGGTGTGCTTGATCTTCCCCACATAATGGAGGAAAGCAGCGCGAAGGACTAAAGACCAGACAGAGTATCACACATTGTATGTGTCCTCTGTCTGGTCTTTCGCACCGTTCCCCCCCACCCCAATATGTCTTACCAGCAGGCCCAAGCAACAGCTTTACCAACCCTCTCATCACTCTTAGCGCCACCTCTGCTAACCAAGTAACCTCAGCATTGTTTAGCTGTTCCACATGAAGGTTACCCGCACGTTCTGGTAAGCATACCTCGAAAGTACACGAGTGTCGAGCAGAGCTGGCGCAGGAACTTCCGCGGGTGGAGCTCGTGGACGCAGAGGTCTCTGACAGCAAGGATGCCAGTGAAGTGCTCAAGGCCGTCGTCGGGTGCCAGGGTGATCAAGTAAACCTGGATGATAGGCGCGATGGCCGCCACTGCCACTACGGACAGGACGTGCGGGTGGTCAAGGAGAGCCCAGTGCCACAAGTTGTCATCTCCCAGGAGCCGTTCCGCGTTGTAGTTGGGCGCCCTGTCATTCAGTGAGCTCAAATGAAGCCTCTTAATTTTTATGCACACCTAACTGAACTCCGAATTTGTACGGCATATATGTTAACGTGTCAAATGCTATTTCTTGATTATGTCCTAAATATTTTCTGGCAGATGTGCATGTGCTCAAAGAGCAAAATTTGCACTGTTGTAGGAGGTTTGTATGTTTGCAGGTGAATATCCGCGAACAATCTACAAGTTGGAAGCATTCCGGCGCACACACAATGGATGAAAAACGGAAGGCCAAAAGACAAACAGGCGTGAACTCACAATGTTTATCGAAATAATTACAATATATATGCCCCAAGGTAGCTCAAGAGCGCGTTAGAAGGGCCCAACAAAGAAGCAAATAAAAAGAAAAACAAAAGAAACTACACTGTTACAGTAATTTTTGCATAAGTGGTATTTATAACGTGCAACAGAATACAAAAGTCATGTATGGCTCAATAGGGTAACTTCCTTGTCCGTACGATTGACGGATGCTTCCGCAATAATAAGTACAGTTTCTGATATGAAAGGCTTGTACTAGTTGGCTTGTTTTTGTGATAAAATGCTCGTGTCACAACAAACAGAATAACAATGGCAGTTCTGCAATGCTTGGCTAGGTGGGAGTGATTGCTATTGTACGAAGACTTTATATACTCAATATGGCGAGTGTTAATACACTGGCCAATCTGATCTATATACACAAGACCACAGGTTAAGGGCAATAAATAAACTGCCCCTTTCATGCACCTCACGAGCTTACCACTTCATTTGAAAGTCAAACACATTTTTATTGATTTTGTCAAATGTTTCGTTCGCCACACGACAGATGGGTTGAACTTTGTACAATGCATTGAAAACAACCTGTACACCAAAACGATTTACTATCTCCTTGAGCTCATGGGAAAACCGACTATGTGTGGTATGGTAAAACAGCAGAGCGTTTTCAAGCCAACTCGTCCAGCCCTCTACACAATCATATTCGACAGGTACTCTCATTTTCAATGCAAACTGACTATGAAATTTCTCTTCACAAAAGCCTCCCTGCCTCCGGGTAAGTACGACACAAAAAAAATCTTTTACGGCACCGGTTTTTTTTTTTTGTCGTCGTCTTTCACAGGCGACGACCGAGTACATCGGCTCCACAAAAAAACAATATTTGCCTCCCCCCCCCCTTTTTGGTGCTTGTTGGGGGGGGGGGTGCCCTCCACGTGTAGACGCTTATGGCAGCACCTTTTAAAAAAAAAGAGCGAATTTCTGTCTGCCTTGTAGGCGGCACGGCTAAGCTCATTTCAGGGAATGGGTAAAGGGGTAAAAAAATAGCGGAAAGAAAAATATAGAAGAAAGAGCACTCGCCCCACTCAAGTGAAGAAAGAAGACATGGAAAAGATGACGGACACGGTCAAAAGAGTCCGAGGACGGGGTACCGATCTGCGGGAGCTCCACTGCGTCAGGAGATCGCGGGCAGCGGGCGCATCGGCGAGAGCGTCGCTGGCGTCAGAGATCGCGGATGACCCAACTGTTCAGCGCGGGATGCACCAAGCAAATGCCCTAATACTTGAGGTTGCACGCCCAAAGTGCAGGCAGAAATTCTTTTTCGGGAAGGAGGGAGCACCTCCTTGACCTCAATGGGGGGGGTAGGCAAATGCCCCTCTCCATTCTTGAATGGGGGGGGGGGGGCAGGTGCTGTATTTGTCATGGAATGTACACGGGTCTGGTGTGCACACCCCAAATTGCGCCACATGCCGTACGACTCACCTGACCGCCATGTATCGCTTTCTGTCCAGTACGCAGCTGATCCAGTAGGTCATGTGGTCCCACTCGAAGAAGTTTCGCTGCATGCAGAAGCTGACCCCGCAGCCACTGAAGTGGACGAGAGAGGAGAGGCAAGCCCGACGACGGGGACACTCGGTGAAGACCTGCGTCAGGGTCTTCCACCGCGGCAGCGAACGTGTCGCGACCAGCCTGCGTCGGCACAGTTCTTGCAGCATCGACACGCGAGAATGAAGGGTGTGAATTCGAACGGAACGCTCCAGCCGAAACTCGACAGCGGCCATCTTGCTTGCTTCTGTCGTCTTCTAGGTCCTGCATCGCGTGTCACGCTCTTGTTCTCCTCTGCTGCAGCATTGATGTGGCTCACGACCACTGTGGGTGATTGACCATGGATGAATTAAGTTTGTTTGTTTGTTTGTTTGACTTTCAAAATTATTGGCACGTTCCCACTCTGAGGTATTGAGTGGTCTTATAAAATTTTTTGTTAATATTGATATGATATATAAGGAGATGTTAGCGCTCATGTTAGGCGCCGACTACTCCTTAGTCCTTGAATGAATGTTGAAATATATCTTAAAGGAAAAATAATAATCTTGTGGAATTCCAGAACAATAAAGGTTATAATGAAACCAATACGAATGTTTTACGAAGTTTTGATGCTCTCTAAAATATACAAGAAATACTGATTTTTATTTGTAAATAATACTAAATACATCAACAATCTAATATTAAAAGAAATAAAAATAAAAGTCATGCATGCGTCGACACGGAAGTATAATAACAAGGTTGATAGTAAAGGTTAGTTTGTTGGTGTTTCTTCGGCCATTTGAAGCAACATAATCCGAGCGATAATTCATGAATCAGAAGGCACGAAGGTATATTTAATAATTTAAATAACTTAATAAAATGTAAAGGTTTTGAAACAAATAGTTTATCACAAACTAACTATTGATAGAAATAAATAAACGACTATAATCTACGAGAGAAACGTGTTCTCTATATGTATAAACTATATATCTATAGCCATGTTTTATTGAATAAATCATAGCATCAACAGTACCATCAGTGGTACTGTTCACGCTACTGGAAAATCCTTGCAAGCCTTTTGACGATTTCCTAACGTAGCCTTCGTTCAATTTTCTACAAGCCCACTGGATCAACACTTGTTTAACGCTCTTGTGGATCTGTTAAATTCAGTCTCGCGTCGTACGAATAGCAATTCGCACGTGAGGCCCCCGGAACGCCTTTATGCGCTCCCATAGTAGGGTGCCTAGTACTTTAACTCTTCAACAACTCTGTCTAAACACACCTCGTGAAGCGTGCCTGGCCCATTGTAAAACGTTAAGGATTCACATCGATACATATCTTGGCTGTGCACGGCGTTCTCTAGCGTAAGCAACACTCGCCGAGGCTGAGCAGTTTCGCGTGGATTATCAGATCCGTGATGTTCATGCCCGAGGTGCACTGACGCCACCTGGTGAACAGCTAGCGTGCCCGAGCAATGTCACCTAGAAAAAAATGGCAGCATGTCCACGGAGTGAATGATGGAGAGTGAAGCGAAGCATCCATCCGTTCATTCGTTCTTGCTTCCGTCCATCCATGCGTGCGTCTGTGTGGCCGCCCGTGCGTCCATCCGCACAGCCATGCGCGCGTCTGTTCATGCGTCCGCACGTCCATCTGTGCGTCCGTCTCTGCGTTCGTCCATGCATCCGTTCCTGCGTCCATCCATGCGTCCATCTGTCCAAGCTGCCATCCGTGCGCCTGTCTATGCATTTGTCTGTGTGTCCGTTCGTCCACCTATTCAACACTCCAAGTACTACCATCTCAGATCATTTCATCATATATTCCTCTATAGAAGCACCGTCATCCAGCGGCCATTCCAATGACTGAACAAGAGAAGGCACATGCACACTTTTACGGCTTGCGCTTTGTATCTACTTCCCACCTTTAAGCACCTCAAGTTTATGGTATATACCAGTTCACTGTATTCATGGCACTGCGGCCCAACGCAAGCTAAACCTTTCTAAAATCAAGGAGGTTACACCCAGTGAGTATAACGTAGCAACCCTTTCTTGTCAGATAGTGCTCAATGTACATGCCAATGGCTGCTAAGGGGTAATGAGAGACAGGCGAATTCGGTTTTTAGTTAACGCACACGCTGCCATTTTTTTTATTGTTCAACAACGCACAGAAGAAATCTCCCACCAGCACCACCTTTGAGGTCAAAATCTAAGACTGGTTACACACTACGACTACTATTACTGCTACGAGGGATGAACGGCAGCCGATTTAAGGAGCCTCGCCCCTAAAAAATCACAGCATATCCACGAAGTGAATGATGATGAGTGGGGCGAAGCGTCCATCAGCCCGTCCGTGCTTCCGTCCATCCGTTAGTTCTTGCTTCCACCGTCCGTCCGCGCGACCATCTATGCATTCATCCATTCGCCCGTCCGCCTGTCCACACGTCCGCCCGTGAGTCCGTCCATCCATCTATCTGTCTGTCTGTTCGAGCGTCCATCCGCGCGTCCATCTAGTGAACACTTCAAGTACCACCAGCTCCCATCTCGCATCCCCTGTGGCACATACCAGCTCTTGAGCGGCTATGTCCCACCGGTGGCTACGTACTACTACATACATGCAAGGGATGGACAGACCCACACCTAAAGGAGCTTCGCCCCTTAGAAAAAAAGAAACAGCCACCTCTAAAGCGTGCCAAATACAAAATATAATTTCAACGATTAATATATGCAACACACCTCGTTTTAGTAATTGCGTGCAGTGCACTGAACGCTGTGGGTTGCGTCACTGAAGCAGAGAGAGAGAGAAAACATTTATTGAAAGAAGCTTGTGAGTGAAGGTGGGAGGGTCCCTTATTCCAGGAACCCTCTGGCTTGGACAGCCCGCCGAGCTCGAGCGACGAGTTGACGCTGCTCGACCAGGTCCGGCTGGGAGATCGCAGCCTCCCACGCTTCACTGAGGAGGTCTTGGTCCGCATCTGGTGCTGCTGCTCGTAGTCTTGGGACGCTTACTTTGCACTGCAGTAGGAGGTGCGCCAGAGTGTCTGCCACATTGCAGTGAGGGCAGATGTAGCTGTGCAACGTTGGCCCTATATTGTGCAATAGTACGCCGTGTGTGAACGTGTTGCTTTGAAGACGCCTATAGTCAGTCCCTTCGTCTCTTGTGAGTTTTGGATGTGGCGGGGGTATAACCTGCGTTCGAGCCGATAATGTTGCAGTAATGCATGGTACGTTAGTGGTATGGCTTCTCTTGTCTCTGATTCTGTTGTTGAGTGGGAGGTGCCTCGGATCTTGTATGGGAATGCCCAGTTGACGCATTCGCGGGCTGCGGTGTGTGCCGCTTCATTTCCCTCGAGACCTTCATGACCCGGAATCCACACGATGCATGTGTAGGGAGGAGGATTGTCCATGCACTTTAGTAGCTTAATCGCCACCGTGGAGACCCTGCCTTTCAGGTAGTTCCGTGCCGCTGTTTGTGAGTCGGTAAAGACCACGATGGGATCCTCACTCGTCTGGGTGGCGAGTGCTATAGCAGCCTCTTCAGCTGTTTCCGCACGTTTGGCGAGGATAGTCGCCGATGCCAGTACCGCGCCCTTGTAATCTACGACGGTAATCGCGAAGGCATTACGTCTCGGATATTTGGCTGCGTCCACGTATCGCGCCTGCGGGTCATTGCCATGTTTTTTCCGGTTCATGTTAACCTTGGCGAGCCGCCTTTCTCGGTGATGTTGAGGATGCACGTTCCGAGGGATCTGCTGAATTTCAAGGCTTTCTCGCAGCTGTGACGGTATTTTGCCTTTGCGTTCTTCGTTGGGTTCTAGAGTGGTCTGGTATCCTGTGCGTCGAAGCACGGCTTGCCCTGTGAGTGACAGCTTGAGTCTCTCGACCTGGTTGATGAGGCGTGCTTCGGTGAGTTCTTCCCACGTATTATGAACTCCCATGCGAAGCAGTCGGTCAGTGGAGGCGGCTGGCGGCAGTCCTAGGGCAAGCTTTGTAGCCTTTCGTATCAGCAGGTTAAGTTTTTGTTTCTCCGCTGTCTTCAGGTTGAGGTAGGGAGTTCCGTACGTTATGCGGCTGTAAAAGAGAGCTTGTACTATTTTTAGGGTGTCGTGCTCTTTGAAGCCACTGCGGCGATTAGCCACCCTTCGGATTAGGTGGGCTGTGTCACAGTGTTCTGCAGCCGGGGTAGGGCAGCGGAGCCAGACCCATCTTTATGTATGTGTAGTCCAAGGACTCGAAGCGTGTCAACCTGTGGTATTTGGACTCCCTGTAGAAAGACTTGTGGGTCAGGAGTGTCGTAGCTTGGTGGTCTACCCCGGGTGCGTGCCGCAAGTACTAACAGTTCCGACTTTTCCGGAGCACATTGGAGGCCACAGGTCTTGAGATATCCTTCAGTGATGTTAATCGCCTCTTGAAGTCGGTCCTCCTGTTCACCCGTGCTTGAACCTCTTGTCCACATAGTGATATCATCGGCGTATAACGCGTGATGTATCCCAGGGACAGCGTCCAAGAGACGTGGGAGCTTAAGGAGGGCCAAGTTGAAAAGCACTGGTGATATCACTGAGCCCTGCGGCGTGCCTTTGTTAGGGAGTTGAAAACGCTCGCTCCTGATATTGGCGATCCCTACAGTGGCAGTGCGGTTGGTGAGGAAAGCCAGCATATAGGCGTATGTCTTGGCACCGCAGCCGACATCTTCCAGGCTACGCAGAATGGCTTCGTGGCTCACATTGTCAAATGCGCCCTTTACGTCCAAAGCTAGAACAGATGACTTACTGTGCTTCCTCAAGCGGAGAAGAATATCTTTCTTTATCTGCAAGAGGACGTCTTGTGTGCTGAGCATTTGGCGGAAGCCGAACATGGTGTTCGGATAGTGACCATTGTCTTCGAGAAGTGTGGTGAGCCGCTCGTTTACCATGTGCTCAAAGAGTTTCCCAGCGCAAGATGTAAGGGAAATGGGACGAAGATTCGCAATCGAGATTGGCTTGTTTGGCTTGGGTACCATGGTCAGCTCTGAGTGCTTCCAGGCTTGTGGTAGCTCGCCCTTCCTCCAGCAGTCGTTATAGTGCGGAAGGAGCGCCGTCAATGCCCGGGGCGGTAGCTGTCGTAGGTGCTTATTGGTCACTCCGTCTTTTCCCGGGCTTGTGTTGCGCGTAAGCTTAGCAAGGGCCGCGTGTAGCTCTGCCAGCGTGAAAGGCTGGTCTAGTGCTTCGTTCGGTGCTCCTCGGTACTCCCTGGGCGTCGAATTTTTGATGGAGCTAGCTTGCTGGTTAACCGAGCCACAAAGTTTTGCTTGAAGTTCTTGGAGTAACTGGTGCTCTGTGCCCTCATAGTAGTGTATGAGCCGCCTAATTGTATTTCTTTGGTTAGTTTTGGTGTGGGTGTCGTCAATAAGGGCTCGAAGAATGCGCCAAATCTTCTTTGTGCTCAATGTCCCTTGAAGTTTGTCGCAGAAGGACCGCCAGTTCTGGCTCGCAAGGTTTTCGGCGTACTCCTGTGCCTGTCTAGTGAGTACGGCGATGCGGCGCTTCAGCTTGCGGTTGAGCTTTTGCCGTTGCCATCGTTTAATAAGCGATCTTTGAGCTTCCCATAGGTGAAGGAGATGATTATCGACTGCCGGATTGTCCTCGTTCAAGTGTATCGTTTTGGTATGTCCGTCAGCAACACTTACAATACTGTTTAACCAGGCTTCAATGTCTTCGATAGTCGAATCATCATCAAGCTCATTCCTGTAGGTGGTCCAGTCCGTGAGCCGAGCTTTTCCTGTCTTGAGCGAGCGGTGAGCCTGTTCGACCTCTATTTGAATTATGTGATGATCACTCCCTAGAGTGTCTGGTAGCCTTGTCTACGTTGCGTTGTGCACGTCTCTAGTGAACGTGAGATCAGGATTAGTATCCCTCGAGACGCTGTTGCCAAGTAGGGTTAGATGGAGCAAGTCATTCCACAGCGTCAGACCGTGTTGCTGCGCAGCGTCGTGAACATGCGCCCCCTTCTTGGTGGTGTTGTGATAGCCCCAGGCTGCGTGTGGAGCATTGAAGTCCCCAACCATGACGAGTCGGTTGCCGTTAACCATTTGGCGGAGCTCGTGGACGAAGTGGTCGTATTGGTGTAACTGCTCCCGCGGAGGACTGTAACTGTTGGCCAGGTATAAGCTTTGTTGAGTCTTCCGAGTGGGGATTATCTCCACGATGGTGTGGTCGATGCCAATGTCTTCAATTTCATGAGCCTGTGTGGTTAGAGTCTTCTTGACTAGAATTGCGGTGCGGGGTGTGCATGTGAGAGTGCTGTAGCCAGGGAGCTTGATTTTTTCTGTGTGGGTTTCCTGCAACGCGATCATATCTGGATTATTTGTTTTAACATATTCTTGCAAGTTTGCAGAACGAGGTCTGTAAGATCTGCAATTCCAGTGCCAAATTCGAAGAGTGGGGAGTGGCTCAGACTGTCTATGTGTGGGAGTTGCCATTCTGGCAGTTGATTCCCGCCTGGTGCCGGTCGTTTGGTGCTGTAGATCGAATTTCCGCTGCAATTTCATCCCCTAAAGTTTTTCGCTCTTTCCGCTTGGTCCCTGATTGTTCTACCAGCTGCTCATGGGTAACGAAATTTTTGTATGCATATGTTATGAAGTTATGCTGTTGTGCCATGAAGCCATCAAGCTTGGCATCGAGCGTGCTTACAGTACGGGTCAGTGGGTCCACCTTTTCCATAATTTTAGTAACCACTTTCTCTATGGTTGTGTCTATGGATGCGAGGAGTTTCGCAGTGAGGGCTTAAAGCTTCAAGGCGTCGTTCGACGAGGTCGAGCATCTTCGCTTCATGTGCTTGCAGCCTTTCTTCTACCCGCTTCATCATTCTAACTTCCGTCTGTTTTAGTATGCTGTCGTCAAGTTCTAGTGTGCTACACTCGGCTGGTGGGCGTTGTTGTATCCTCCGTTGTAGATCTTGGACTTTATTTTCTAGAGCCCGGATGGTCGCTGTCTGAGCAGGCGAGATGGTCGAGACACTTGTAGTATTTAGAGAACTGGGCCCGTCTCTACCGGTCACCGCGGCGGCGTAACTGATTCCCCTAACGGAGCGAGACCGTGATGGCGTGCGGGATCCAGAGCGACCTTTTTTCTTAGATCGAGACCAACTTCGGTCAAATTTTGGGGGAAAAGAGGGGACCCGTGAAATTTCTGGTGTGATAACTGACCCGGGTAAATCATTAGTGCAAGCACTCTAGTGATTCCCACGGGCGCGGGCGTTATCGAGCTGGTGGCGTCTTACTTGATAAGTAGGGGGTTGCTGCGGAGTTTCTTCTTGCATTCCCTTCCAGCAGTCTCATGGTCTTCTCCGCAGATCTTGCACATCGGTTGGCAGTCATGTGGTTCTGTGTCCTTGTCGTGGCCGCATTTGTAGCAGAAGTTCGCTTTCGGCTGAGGGCAGATGTCTTGTCGGTGACCTAGGGCGCCAAAGGTTCGGCAATATTGAATGGACTTCCGGTATGGCTTGCATCGGTAGTCTCCACTGAGGTACGTCACGTAAAAAGGAACGTGCTGCCCGTCGAAAGTGATAACTGCAGCTGTGAATGATCCCAGCATGCGCGCGCCAAGGACGTGGTATCTTGGGTCTACGCGAAGTCCTGCAACAATCTCTGTGGGGCTTGTTCCTGGTTCGATGCCGTAGATCACTCCGCGGCACACATCATCGGGGTGTCGAATGTGCGGATTCACTTGATATATTACTCCACCGAGCTGTATAGCATTTATACTTTGCAGTTTGGAAGCTCGTTCAGTACTTGGTGTGCTTGCGATGATCACATTCTCTACTTTTTGCACCTGCACTCGCACATGGTCATAGAAGTCCTGCTGGGCCAAGCCACTGGATCTTCCGATGACATGTGTAACCTCGATGAGTGTTCGTTTTGAAAGATCTAGTCCTGGTTGCGGGCGGAATACAATTTTGAAGTCATCAGTAGGGAATGGCCGCATCCTAGTGCTGCGTTGACGTTGCGGTTGAGATTCGGCGTCTGGCTTCACAGGTTGCGTAGCTCGTTCTTCGGCTGACTTTTCTTCTTTGGCTGACCTGCCTTTACGGCCAGCTTGAAGCCACTCAATGTGGGCTTTGCCTGTCGTTTTGCCACTATTTTCATCAAACGTCCATTGTGATGCCGTTCTTGAGTTACCCTCCGTGTTGTCCACTTGCATCGTACTCGGGTTTTCTTGACGTGGGTTAGACGTCTGCGTTTCCATGAGAGCTCTTTACCTCAGACGCTGCGTCTCTGTGTTGCGCTAGCAGCGTGCTCATGCACCTACGAGACGCTGGCGTCCAGCTCGTTTCGCAGGCCCGTCGCCACAGCGGCGTTCGCGTGCAGCGCGTCCTCTGAATTCCTTGGCGCGTCCCAGCGATCAGGCACAATATGTTTAAAGTTCAATATCTAGTAAAAAAGTACACTCACTGCAATGAGTCTGGTGTCAAACGATGCCTTGCAACGTGAGGAATCCCAGGTCACTAATCGCGAGCAGTGTCCAGGCAAGGTGGCACAGAAAATAGCAAAAAGAGCAGGAGCCCATGTGAGGTGCGACTACACACCTCAGCCCCCTGGCGGCCTTTTTTTCTCACTGAAGCAGAAAAGAAAAAAAATGGCAGCATATCCACGGAGTGATTGATGGAGAGTGGGGCAAAGCATCCGTCCGTCCATTCGTTCTTGCTTCCGTCCGTCCATGCGTGCGTCTGTGTGGCCGCCCGCGCGTCTACCCACCCGTTCACGCGTGCGTCTGTTCGTGCGTCCCTGCATTCGTCCATGCATCCGCTCCGGCGTCCGTCTATGCGTCCATCCGTGCGTGCTGCCATCCGTACGTCCGTCCATGCATCTGTTTGTGTGTCCATTCGTTCACTTTTTCAACACCCCAAGTACCACCATCTCGCATCTTTTCATCATATATTCCTCATATATAAGCACCGCCATCCAGTGGACATTCCAAAGATTGAACGAGAGGAGGCACACGCACACTTTCTTACGGCTTGCGCTTCGTGTGTACTTCCCACCTTTAACCACCTCGAGTTCGTGGTATATACTAGTTCCCTGTATTCATGGCACTGCGGCCCAACGCTCGCTAAACCTTCATAAAAACCTAGGAGGTTACGCTCAGCGAGTATACCGTAGCAACCCTTTCTTGTTAGATAGCGCTCAATGTACATGCCAGTGGCTGCTAAGGAGGAATGGGAGACAGGAAAATTCGGCTTTTAGTTAACGCGCACGCTGCGAATTTTTTATTGTTCAACAACGCACAGAAGAATTCTCCCACCAGCACCACCTTGGAGGTCAAAATGTAAGACTGGTTACACACTACTACTAGGACTACGATGGACGAACGGGTGCCGCTATAAGAAGCTTCGCTCCTAAAATATTGTTACGAGAAGGAGACCGACTCCGAGGGGTAGTCACAGATGTATTTTCAGCCGGTTAAGCGAGCAGCGCCAGCCTCAGAGATTAGGTCGCGCCAGTCTATATGCATTGTCTTCTTCATCACCATGCACTAGCACGTAGCATGACCCCCGGCAGCGGAGGCACCGCCCCGCTGCTTTAAAGGTCGTCATCTGACGCCTTCTTGTAGATCTTGATCCGTGAGACGTGTACAATATCACTGGACCGCACAGCAGATAATGATGGACAGATGGGGCGGATGTCATAGGTGACAGGTGTTACTCGACGCAATAGACGGTAAGGTCGCGCGTAATACGACAAACGAGTTTTTCTGATAGGCCCACCAGACGATGAGGGGACCACAGTAAAACGAGGGTACCGAGAGCGAAATGTACGTCTTGATGTTTCGCATCGTACCGACGGCATTGGTTGGTCTGCGGCGCCATCAGCCGAGCGCGGGCAATCTGAAGGGAATGATGGGCTCGCGCAATTGCGTCGCGGGTATACTCGCTGGTGGACGAGGTGTGAGCCGAGATGACTGTGTCCAGTGGTAAAGTCGGCTCTCTTCCCTACAATAAGTAGAACGGCGAAAAGCCCGCTGTGTCGTGACGGGATGAATTATACGCGAAAGTTGCGTAGGGTAAGGCAAGGTCCCAGTCTCGGTGGTCGGGTGACACGTGCATAGCGAGCATAGTTGTTAGTGTACGGTCAAATCGTTCCGTGAGGCCGTTTGTTTGAGGGTGGTAAGCGGTTGTCAGTGTGTGTTGCGTGGAACAAGAACGCAGAATGTCGGCGATGACTTGGGACAGAAAAGTACGGCCACGGTCTGTGAGGAGTTGTCTCGGAGCAGCGTGAATCAATATAACATCCCGTAACAAGAAGTCAGCGACGTCGGTTGCAGAGCTGGTCGGCAGAGCTCGCCTCACAGCGTAGCGTGCAGCGTAGTCAGTAATCAAGGCTATCCATTTGTGTCCCAATGTTGACGTGAAAGAAGGACCGAGCAGGTCTAACCGAACGCGGTAAAATTGTTCCGCGGGTATGTCGATTGGTTGAAGATGGTAGCAGCGGGTAGCAGCGATGGTGTTTTACGACGTTGGCATAGGTCACACGTGGAGACGTATCGGCGTACCGAGCGAGCAAGGCCTGGCCAGAAGAAACGGCGCCGGACGCGCTCGTACGTGCGGGATACACCAAGGTGTCCAGCCGTGGGATCGTCGTGAAGTTCGATGAGAACAGAGCGGCGCGAATTCTGAGGCACAACAATGAGAAGGTCCGTACGGATGATGATGTCAAGCAGCACTGGATCACGCTTCTTTGCTTCCCCAATGTTGAGGAAGTCGCACACTGATAAGATAGAGTTCTCTGTGCACTTGTCAGTGTCCTCATAATCGTTGACATGGTACCGGGAAAGGCAATCGGCACCATGGTGTAGGCGGCCAGATTTGTAGACCACCAAATAGGAAAACTCTTGCAGGCGCGAAGCCCAGCGACCAAGGGGGCCTGATAGATCTTTCAGAGATTTGAGCCAGCGGAGCACATGGTGATCGGTAACTACCGAAAATGGGCGTCCGTATAGGTAAGGTCGGAATTTCACCACTACCCATACAAGAGCCAAGCACTCACGCTCTGTGATCGAATAGTTATGTTCAGGGGCGGATAGGAGGCAGCTGGCTTATGCAATAACGCAATATATCCATGTTATTTCTGAGCCAGCACTGCACCAATGCCATGTCCACTTGCATCTGTACGGATCTCCGTAGGGACCACAGGGTTAAAGTGTACCATAATTGTAGGAGTAGTGAGAAGAGCGGTGAGAGTCGAGAACGCAGAAGCCTCTTCTGAGCCCCATGAAAACGGGACGTACTTATTGAGGAGCTGCGTAAGCGGCTTCGCTATGTGCACAAAATTTTTCACGAAGCGTTGGAAGTAGGAACATAGTCCGATAAAGCTGCGAACATTCTTCGCAGATCGTGGTACAGGAAAGTTTTTGACAGCACTGATATTTGCCGGGTCTGATTGTACATCGTTGGCGTCTACGAAATGGCCAAGTACTGTGATTTGATGGCATCCAAAGTGACATTTGGGCGAGTCGAGCTGCAGGCCAGTGATACGGAAGATGCCTAAGATGGCTGAGAGGCGCTCTATATGAGTTTAAAGAGTTGATGAAAAGACGATGACGTCGTTCAAGTAGCACAAACAGGTGGACCATTAGAATCCTCTGAGCAGGGAGCTCATCATTCGTTCGAAAGTGGCTGGAGCGTTACAAAGGCCGAAGGACATGACCTTGAACTGATATAGGCCATCGGGGGTGATTAATGCTGTCTTTTCATGGTCCATTTCATCTATCTCTATCTGCCAGTAGCCGGAACGAAGGTATTTGGAGGAAAAATAGTGGGACCCATAGAGGCAATCAAGAGCATCATCTATTAGTGGCAGAGGGTCCATGTGTTTTTTGGTAATTTTGTTGAGGTGTCAATAATCAACGCAGAAATGCCAAGCACCGTCTTTCTTGTGGACTAGCACTACAAGAGAAGGCCAAGGACTGCAGGATAGCTCAATGATATTCTTGGCGAGCACTTTGTCGACCTCACTTTGGATAATGTGACGCTAGGCCGCGGACACCCGATATGGACACCTATAAATAGGATGCTCATTGCCTGTGTTTATGCGGCGGGTCATACCAGTAGCTTTTCCCAACGAACAGCCGCTAAGGTCAAAAACGTCGATGTAGGACAGCAGAGCCCGGTGAAGCTCGTCAGTCTGCTGCGGCGTTAAGTTGGAAGCGATCACCGACATAATAGCGCTGTCGGAGCAAGTGTCAGATTGATGTTGAACGTGGGAGTCAGAAGGAGTGGCCATCGTAGAAACATCTACCGCTTCTAGGGTGCAGAGCAACGCCAAAGAGATCCCTTGTTGCAGCATTTGAGGTGACAAGCTAAAGTTGACATCTGGGAGGCACGTAGCATTTCCAGCGACGGACAGACTGATGAGCGGTAATATAATGCCACAGTTTATGAGTACATCGGCGATAGGGGTCAGAACATAGTCACCGTCGGGAACTGGTGGTATTGAGACGAGGTCTACGTAGGTCAGTGTCTGTGGAGGGAGACACGCATGTCCCGTTGTGCAGAGGTGACTCGGCAGCTGTGCAAGAGGTTCTGCTGCGGGCGAGTGTAGACGGCCCGTACTGGTCGAACAGTCAATGAAGGCAGAATGCGCGGACAGGAAGTCGAGGCTTAAGATTACGTCATGGGGGCATTTATCAAAGACGGTGAAGAGAACAACTGTGTGTCGATCCGCAATGCTTACACGAGCGGAGCACATTCCAACGATAGATGCTATTCCGCCATCCGCAACAGGCACGAACTGAGTCGTCGCAGGTGTGAGAACCTTCTTGAGCTTGCGGCGAAAATCACTCGTCATCACAGAAAGCTGAGCGCCGGTGCCAACAAGAGCAGTGACATGTACGCCATCTACTTGTACGTCTATAAGGTTCAGTTTTGTTTGTATGGTCAAGACGGGATTTTCCGTCAGTCCGAGCGATGCAGCGTTACCTCCGGGGGCTGTAACACTTAGTTTTCTTTGGGGAATCCTCGTGGGAAGGCGGGGGAACGCAGTCGGCGGGGCTGTAAAGAACGAGACTGGTGACGTTGGGGGGGATGGAGAGCGGGAGTAGCGGTGTCCAGTAGCAGCTTCTTGGGCAAAATGGGCGCGGCTGGTCTCATGGCGATAGGCAGGAAGTGCATGGAAGGTACGAGAGGAGGCTTGTGCAGGAAGGCTCCAGCGACTTTTGAAATGGCGAGAAATGTGCTCAATTCGGTGACACGAGAAACAGATCGGCTTGTCATCGTGTTATCGCCATACGGATGGATTACAAAACGTTGAGGGAGAGCCAGTCAGGAAGAGACGTGCAGGCGTGTATTGGGGCTCGAAGTCGGTGCGGGGAGGTGGTGAAATTCCCCAGCTGGTGATTTCCTACCGGACGACTGTTTCAATGAGGGGCAACGTAATTGGAGGAGAGGGGTCAGGGGACATGGGTCCCACCTTAGCTGGAGCAGCCGCTTCAAGTTCCCGCCTGACGAGTCGCGTCAAGTTGTCACAGGTGTCTGGTGGATGATATGTGTCGAGACACGAGGACGATGCAGCGGTGTTCGGAAGCCGCTGGATTAGATGGGAGATGCGCCTGCTGTTAGCTTGTTGGAACCGGCGGTATTCTTGAATAATTGCTTCAACAGATGTCACATTGTTGAATACAAACAGGTTGAACGCATCATCGGTGATACCCTTTACAAAATGGCCAACTTTGTCAGGCTCAGACATGTTTTCGTCAGCTTGGTGGCATAGTGAGAGGACAGTCTGAATGTAACCGATGTAGGACTCCGTGGAAGATTGTGCGCGAGTCGACAACTCATTCTTCGCGGCTTCACGACGACCAAAGGGGTTGCCAAAAAGCTCACGGGTCTTTTTTTTCTTGAAGCTGTCCCAGCTTGTAATTTTATGCTCATGGTTGTCAAACCAAACACGGGGTGTTCCGTCGAGATAAAAGATGACGTTCACGAGTATAAGTGTGAGATCCCACCTGTAAGTGGTGCTGACGCGTTCGTAGAGGCGTAGCCACTGGTCGACGTCAGAATCCTCGCGGCCCGAGAGCACGCCAGGGTCTTTGAGGGCGGGAAGCGTCACGAAAGTTGTTGTGGGCGCTGGTTTGACAGGCCGGGCTGAAGGGCGGGCGACCGGGAGGATGTAGCCGAGTCTTGAGTGGTCATGTTGAAAGCCACGAAGGAGCGTCCATTCGGAGTTCCGTGGCGAGAATGGGGATCGCACAACTCCACCAAAAATGTTACGAGAAGGAGACCGACATGGAAGGGTAGTCACAGATGTATGTTCAGTCGGTTAAGCGAGCAGCGCCAGCCTCAGAGATGATGATGATGATGATGATGATGATGATGATGATGATGATGATGATAATGATGATCCTTGATACTCTGGCGCACACCCACAAAAGGGGATCGGCCAAGAACCGGGCGGCAAGATCTTAACTAAAAGGCTAATGGTTTTTCAAACAAAACGTAATTTTGGGCTGAAAAAAATATAGAAAGAAAAGCCGAAAATCGAAAAAGGAGTATATCTTAGCAGGAAGCGATGCAGGCTATCAGATGCGATTTTAAACAGAGGTGATAGTGAGTCAAAATTGATATATATATATATATATATATATATATATATATATATATATATATATATATATATATATATATATATATATATATATATATATACATACATATATACATATATACATATATATAGGCACATTAACATGGCAATCGCTTTGTTTCAATTATGTATTCAAATACCGCAGAGCAGACGTCCCTGTTGCTATAACCGAATTTGATGCTGCCAAACGACAAAATTACTGCCACATTTAATTCTGATCCCAATTTTTCAAGTGTAGCTACCAGGTATCTTTTCCGCTGATGAGAATATCGGCGACAGAACAAAAAGAAGTGATCCATCGTTTCCATTTCTTCGCAAGTCTCACATAAAGGTGACGCCTTTAGACCAACTTTATGCAAATAATAATTCAGTTGCGGAATTCTGCAACGAAATCTTGTAAAAGTAACTTCCAAGTGCCGTGTTGCCCACCACTGTCTATTCCAGCGGCATCTAAGATTATCTCCCACCAGTTTGTTTGTTTGCAGCCTAGAATCCATGGCTCATACACACTCTGGCGGATCGGCCAAGAGAACATATAGTCTCATGTGGACGATAACTTCACAATTGCTTACAACAAAAAAAGGGGGGGGGGAGTCGTAGAAAGGGGACAATATATTAAAAAAAGAAAGAAACCAAAGATTCACATCGTGAGAAAAAATCAACAAGAAAGTAGACTAATAGCTATACCTCGATTTTGAAAACCGACCAGGCAGCTGGTTTTGCCAAACCCCATTAATTTGGTATGTCACGGATTTATCCAGATTTCAAAATTACTTCTCGACTACTATTTTTTGAGTATCTGTTAACGTGGGCTTTATGTTGAAAAACGTTTAGAGTCTTGAATAAAATTACAGACCGCATCGAATGCATCTCTGTGGCAATTTCCCAAAACAGAAGCACAAAATTTAGAACATTTTCTGTGGTTAAACTTAAACCTAGCTTCGCTAACAGAATATCTAGAAGTCTTTTCCTAATTACTGCATAGTTCCGACATGAGCCAAAATAATCATTAATAGTTTCTGACTCTTCGCAAATTGGAGAAAAGGGGGGGGGGGGGGGGAGTGCCAGACCAGCTCTGTGTAAATAAAAATTTAATGGGAGGACACGGCACCAGATGCTGGAGATGATCATTTCAAGTTTTTTGACGGACTACACTGGGCTTTCTATGGAAATTTGAGGTGTTGATAATCTGTCCATTGTGTGATATTTTCTAAATTATCTGTTAAAACAGCGAATTTACACTATCTAGCCCCTGATAAGTATTCTAACTCGGGAAGTACTGAAATTACTGGTCCATCAAGTGATGTTCGTGCCAAAGCATCTGCCAATTCGTTTAATTGTAATCCGCAGTGACCTTGGACCCACACTAATTTCTGGAGTTTTAAATGTGGCGGTGCTAATGTGTGGAACGCTGCTAGGGCACGAGATTGTTCTTAGGTTGTAAGAGCGGCACACACCGAAAGTGAGTCTGTTAGGATAATTACACTGGTCTCGGTCGTAGGAATTTTACGAAAAGCTAAAGTAATAGCTACTATAGCTCGGCTTCAAATATAGGAGTGAAATCTGGAAGCCTCACTGAAAAAGATCAGCTGAGGAAATCAGACGCAATTCCTACGCCTGTCTTTTCATTGTTAACAGAAGCATTTGTAGCTATTACATTCTTTGTTTCTGCATGTACCAAGTACTTTTTTATTGTAGTGGTCAAAAATCTAAGAGATTGCATCTTGGCTTGTGGGTGGAAGCTTTCAACGTACTCTATTTCAATATTGAGGGTTGAGGAATTAGTTTCAATTACCGTGCTAATGTCTACATTTATGCAATGCAGTTTGTTTTCAACAAAAATTATTTGAGGGGTATGAGATGGAGGCCAATGTGCAAGAAAAAAAGAGTCAGGGTCGCTGATAAATGCGTACTCTGATCTTCGCACCGGTAAACTGTAGAACTCGAAGAAGGTTTCAACCGTTAGAATGCGGAATCGACAGAGCAGTGTTGACAATCGCGCTTCTTGGTACAATACATTATTCGCCACGAACCTGGGAAGTCCCAGGCATATTCACACGGCTTCTCGCTCTAACATTACTAGTGGTTTAGTTTTATAACCAGTGGCCTCCGAGAATAATACACACCCTAATTCCAATAGTGGTTGCACATACATTTTATATAACATTAACATTGTGTCTCTGCGCAGCCCGTATTTTCTGTTGCTTAACCTGCGTAATAAACTTAACGCCCGTTGTGCCTTTGCTGTTATATATTCTATATGTGGGCTCCAATTTAGCTTTTCATTATAAATCATTCCTAAGTACTTGACTGAATCTACTTGTGGAAAAGGTTCCCGATTATACAATACAGAAATTGAAACTGTATCTGCTATAGAAAACACCAAGAGCGCACTTTTACTGATGTTCAATGATAATGAAATGGATTGCAACCAAATTTTAGAGTAATAATATATCTTTGCAATTTTTGATGTAGTGAGTAAGTGTCGCTCTCAGCAGCGAAGAACGCGATATCGTCTGCATAAATGCAGACACTGACATCCTGAACAATTGGAATAGAGCTCAACCATTTATTGAATAATGCTGCAGATAGGACGGCCCCTTGGGGAACACAAAGTTTCTGTTTAAATTCATGCGAACAACAGCCATCTTTCACGCAGTACAATTCCCTTGATTTTAGTAATTCTGCTATCCACTCGATAATTTAATGAGAAAACTTTAGGCTCTGCAAGGTGTTCAGTAGAATAGAGTGCTCGACACTGTCAAATGCTTTAGCTATGTCGAGCGTATTCCCTTTTCCTTTCCTTCAACCACACATTCGATTCCTCGTTGTTTGCTAGAAGCTGCGGCTTAGCTGCGAATTTCCGGGGCTTCGCTTCTCCTCGCAAAGTGCAGTCACAACCAGTTTGGTTTTAGCGTTCAGCCCAAACTGCAAATACCACGCTGGTTCCGGCATTTCCAGATCCTCGGTGACCTCGAAAACGGCCCAGCTGCCTCTTTGTTTGCCTCAAGAGCCTTGCATAGAGTTGAGCTCACAATGGTCTTTTTTGGTTCGCGCGTTTTCTTTGTGCGAATCAGTTCTGAAACCCCTTGTTCACGTTTTGCTGAAAGGAAATCGACCCGTCTTGACGGCACATCTTTGATTGGAATGCGTCGAAATATTTCCGTCCAGTTCACAAAGGCCGAAAAAGTTCAGTAAGGGTGACGATCATAACAAAGTGCATTCCTCGATCGAATAAGCTCATTTTATGGTCAGATAGAGAAAGTGGATGAGGCAATTTTCGAAGAGACGCCAGACGACCTGTTGTACAGCGAGACGTTAGACGCTGGAGAATACCGTGACAAGATTGTTACTCTCACAGCGAATTTACGAGTCAAGCTGAATGAATGTCTGGCGCCTACAGCCCCGCGCTTTACGAACGTTCACCCGTTATCGTCTTGCAAAGCAAGCTTCCCCAACTAGTACTTGCAAAACTTGATAGTAACTGCAGACTATGGCCGAGATTTTGGACGCAGTTTACTTAAGCAGTCCACGCAACAGCTAGTTAAGCACAGCTGACAAGTTCAACTACTTGAATAGCTTAGTTACCGGAGTGGCCGCTTCGGTCATATCGGGATTACAAGCTACCGAGGAGTGCTATAAAGACCTTCGAGTCACTTGTCGGAAAGCTGTTGCTGAAAAAGATGTAACAAAAACTCGTCACGCCCCAGAAAAAGGAGGACTAAAACCCAGTCATCCACGTGACGTTTCCACAACAGCTGCTCTACAAAGCTCCACGAAAAGTCCACAACAATGCCTGTTCTGCCGGTCTGAAAAGCATTCTGCCGAAGTCTTTGATACGAAAGATATCGATTTCTCAAACAAAAAGAGATGGTCATCAAAGCGGTACGATTCTTTCGTTGCCTAAAGCCTGGCCACATGACAAAAGATTGCAGAAGCTGGTTAAGATGTGGCAAATGCGTGAGAAGGCACGCAACATCAGCTTCCGCATACGAATACATCAAAAACGACAAGAAGGTGATATCTGCATCGGTCAATCAAGTGCCCAAGCAGGCAAGGTCATTCGTAATGCTGCAGAGTCTGACAGCCACCGTATTGGGCGCGAAATCATCCGGTTGCTACCGAGTCCTTTTTGATGGCGGAAGTCAGCCGAGCTTCATTACAACCAAAGGTTATGGAACTCTTGGCTGTGAACAAATAGAAGAGGAAACGTTGATCGTCGGTGTGTTCGAGGGTGATGACACACGGAAAATCATTAAGAAGGTACGTGTATCAATTCTCCCTGCGAACCAGAATTTTCCGATTTCAATAGAGGCGCTGGTAGTAGACACGATATGCACTGAATGCATTCCGGTACCTGAAAAAAAACGTTATAAGAGAAATGAATAAGATGCACTTGGATACGCGAGCTCTCTCTTTACAAGGAGTAGAAGACAAACAGATTGCAGTCCTTATTAGATGAGACCATTGTTGAGATATAGTAACTGGTACCGTGAAGCCTGCGTTCAAAAAGTTGAAAGCTATCAAGACGAAACTGGGATGGACTGTACAAGAACCATTGTCTACTGCAGCCGATGTTATGCAGTGTTCCAGTGTTGCAGTCCTACAATTCACGGTGACCGAGCAAAATATCTAGAAACTTTCGACTCGTTTTTAGGATCAAGAAAGCACCAGTATCCAGTCCGAAAATGAAGGAACGACGGTCACTAAATCACTGCTGGCAAACTTTGAGAACATCAATAAAGAAACAATCGATATGAAGTGGCGCTACCATGGAAGGAAAGGGTTGATCTGGATGAAAACTACGCAGTTGCACTGAAACGTCTACGCAGTTTGATGAAGAAGCTTAACATCAACAGTGAGCTCTTAAAACGATGCTAAGCAACTATTCGAATGTACCTCGAAGAAGGATAAGCTGAAAAAGTACCTACGAAAGAAGACCAACCATTTGGACCCCGGTATTATATGCCACATCGAGACGTCATACGTGAGGACCGATCTACTACGAAGGTACGCATGACGCTTCGGCTCACGAATCTGGTATGAAGTCCTTAAACGACAATCTAGAAGCCGGCCCAAATTTAAATCCCGACGGAGTGACGCTACTACTTCGTTTCCGACGCTACAAGATAGCGATGAATGCTGATGTTGAGAAGTCGTTCCTTCAAATTGGCCTGCAAGAACCCCACAAAGATGCGTTTCGCTTCTTGTGGCTCAAGAATTCACCTCAAGTAGACAGCCCACTGCCGGAAATAGAAGTTTGAAGAATTACTAGAGTGCCCTTTGCAGCTACTTCAAGTCCTTTTCAATCGACTGCTACATTGAAGCACCACTATAGGTCCGAAGAAAATCGCTTTCCTTCGACAGCCCGGCTATTGCAAGACTCCATATATATGGATGACCTTTTTTGTTCGCGCTGGCACCATTGAACAAGCTATTCAAATGCATAAAGAGATAATTGAAATCTTCAAATATGCTTCGATGAACATTCGTAAATGGGCCAGTAACGACCCCATTGTATCTGCCGTCTTCGAACAAGGAATCACTTCTCCCTAAAAATCACTTTGCTCACCTTCTGAACCTCTGAAAGTCCTGGGAATTTATGGGAACAAGCAGACGGATACCTTTTCGTTTAGGCTCCAGAATACCCAACAGTTTATGCAGGAGCATCAAATTACCAAACGCTTTGTGCTCCAGGCTGTTGCAAGGATCTCCGACCCTTTGGGGTTTCTGTCACCCTTTCTATTAAGGGCGGAGATCTTCCTACAAGATTTTTCGAGGAAAAACCTCGGCTGGGATGACACCATGCCAATGAAGCTGTCAGCTGCGTGGAAAAATGGAGCAAGGAGGTAGCCATGCCACATGAGCTCAGTATTCCAAGGTTCCTTGCTGCGGGCAGCGAAGGCGCTTATCAAAAGGCATAACTGCACATCTTTTCCGACGCAAGTGAGTCAGCATATGGTGCTGCAGTTTACCTTCATACCGTCGACTCAAGTGGTACCGCCCACACTATACTATTATGGCAAGGACAAGAGTTGCACCGCAAGAACGGTCACCTTGGCGAGGCTGGAATTGATGTCAGCATTGTTTGCAGCCCACTTATATGCCTACATAATCAAGAACTGCGACCTGGGAATCGGTGAAGCAATATTTTGGTCCGGTTTCCAGATTACATTTTGCTGGATTTGCATGGAACCCGTTTCCTGGAAGGCATTTGTACGGAACAGGACGCAGGAGATCAGAAATTTGACAGAATATTCTCGATGGCGATTTTTTCCCGGAAAAGAAAGCCCCACAGATTTGCTCACTCGAGCCTTTACTGTGCACAAACTGAGTCGATCGGAGTTGTGGTGGTGTGGACCCGGTTGGCTCGCCATGTCTCATACACTTTGACCTGAATTCGGAGGAAAACTTGACCTCGAAAACAGAAAACCCGAGGCAGCTGAGACAGGGCCAGCAATCATTATCCACGCTGTTAACACGAGAACGTCGGTGCCAACGCTGATTGATAACGAACGATTCAGCAGCCTCACAAAACTTGTAAGAGTAATGACATGGGTTTTACATAATGTTAAAGAGTTGAAGCAGGAAAGTGATGGATTCGAGTAGCTGTCTTCTGAAGAAATTAAACAGGTGGAGTGCTCCTTGACTCGCGTAGAGCAGAGAGCGCACTTTGACAACGAAGGCGTCGCAAACGAGAATTCGATTTCTTCCCAAAGTCCAGTTAGACAATTAAGATTTTTCTCGACAACAACGGGCTGCTTCGGGAACACGGAAAAGCTCAGAAAACGGACGGCTCGTATGGTTTTCGCCAACTAATCCTCCTACCGGAAGACTCCGACCTCAGTACTTTAATCATCAATCATGCTCACGAAAAAGTCCCTCGCGGAGGAGTACGAGACACACTGACTCGAATCAGGGAACGATAGTGGATTCCACAATCACGACAGCTGGTGAAAAAAACAATACGATGGTGTGTCATCTGCCAACGCCTCCAGTCTAAACCAGTTGAGCAAGTTTCACCTCGTATGCCCCATGATCATTGGTAATCAAACACCTCCGTTTCTTGTAAGTGGTGTAGATTTCGCGGGTCCGCTTCACATCAAAGGGCATCATCACCAGCGCTCTTACATCGCTCTTCTTACTTGTCCTGTAACGCCCCGACGCGGTGGTCCAGTGGCTAAGGTACTCGGCTGCTGACCCGCAGGTCGCGGGATAGAATCCCGGCTGCGGTGGCTGCATTTCCGATGGAAGTGGAAATGTCGTAGGCCTGTGTGCTCGGATTTCGGGGCACGTTAAAGAACCCCAGGAGGTCGAAATTTCCGGAGCCCTCCACTACGGCGTCTCTCATAATCATATGGTGGTTTTGGGACGTTCAACCCCACTTATCAATCAATCAGTTACTTGAGCTGTAACAAGAGCTGTTCACTTGACATTGTTAAAGATTTAACGACGGCGAATTTCCTTTGTGCACTTCGAAGATTCGTATCACGTTGAGGCCTCTGTCACAGAATGTACAGCGACAATGCCCGAACCTTCGTCAAAACATCCAAAGATCTACAGAAGCTCTGGCGAACAATTCGGCATCCCTATGTACTTGCATTTTTCTCTTTTTCGAAGATTGAGTGGAAATTTATTGGCCCGGGTTCTCCTTGGTGGGGCGGATTTTATGAAAGACTCGCACGTTCTGTTAAGATCTGCTTGAAGAAGATGCTTGGTCGACGTCTGGTCAATCAGACAGAGTTGGTTACTTTACTAACGGAAGTGGAAGCAGTAACAAATTCTTGGCCTTTAACATATGTGTACAATGACGTGAATGAGCCGTATCCCCTATCTCCAGCAGATTTACTCATTCAAAAAAGACTGACAACGCTACCACCTTACGACCTCGATATCAACACCGAGTCTACCAACGATCAACTGAAGAAGCTTTGGAGCAAGAAAGAAGAGAATTTGCAAACTGTCTGGTATCATTGGTTAAAGGAGTACCCCGATGAACTCAGGAACTACACATGAAACCGAGCCAAAAGAAATCACATATTGAAGAAAGGCAAAGTAGTTCTACTAGGAGAAAAACAACGTCCAAGACAACTGTGGAGCTTGGTTCGCATAAAACAACTGATCAGTGGACGGGACGGCATCGTCAGGACTTGCTCTCTACGCTTGCCCGATGGCACTGTTGTGAAGCGTCCTATGCAGCTACTCTGCCCATTGGAAGCCACCTAGCTTCATCTGTCGGCGCAGCAGACTATTGTGACTTCCCTTTATTCATCCTTAGCAGCAGAAGAGCAGCCATCATCATTATTGAGCCTCTTCACGAGCTGACGCTTGGCCTCGTGGCAGCGCCGGCTCACCCTTTTCTTTTTCTTTCTTTTTGAGTTCCAATAAAGCCTTTCATCTTGCAAGACGTGTTTTGCTCGCTGTGAGCCGCGCCGCAGCAGTAAAGCTCAGAAGTCCAACAACGTGTGAGGCATTAACGTACGGAAGCAACAACTGACCTTCGCTCGTGGGCCGGTATCGTGGTGTGGTGTTATTAAGATTATGGCACGGGTTGGAACGGCTTGAAAGACGGGCGGCAGGATGGCACTTGAGTTTAACGTTTGCTTCTTTGTGGTTTTAGTGCTGTTTTAGCAGTTGTTTGTGGTTTGTGCCTTTTGATTTTCTGAGTTCAAGTGACTCAGGCTATTTAGATGTCGGTTTCTTCGCCTGGCCAAGGGCCTTTTCCTTGGCTAGCATGTATACCAGCCAAAGATTGGCCGATTTATTCTTTTCTTTGCAGTGGGGTTATCAGCGTCCCCGTGGCTCTGGTACCGACCAATGGAGGTACGATACCTATGAAGAATTCGAAGATGATTCAAATGGAGCTTCGGAAAGATCACACTTTCAAAAGATCACTGAGGTACGGCATTTCGGTCGTGCTGGTATTTTGTGCTGCTCTGCCGATCAAGAGTGCGTCCGAGAGCTTCTCAATTGTTCCGAATTTGCAACGCAGCCGGTGAGCCCGTTTATTCCAGCACATCTTGCATGTTCGAAAGGTATAGTCCGCGGTGTAAGTATGAGCCTGGCTCCTGCAGAAATTCTTGAGTTATTTTCAGTAGCAAGTGCAGTGTCAGTATACAGGTGCACGCATCAGGTTGACAATAAAAAATCGCCTGCCGAATCGGTGATAGTAACCTTTGCGGGAACGATAAGGCCATCTGAAATCAAGGCTTGGCCTCTTATCTATAAGGTAGAGCCTCTATCCCCTAAGCCACTGCAGCGCTTGAATTGTTGGAGATATGGCCACAGCGCAGAAGAGTGCAGATCAACTGCCAGATGTCGACTATGCGGAGAAAATCACAACAGCCGTAAGTGCAACTCGACGGAATAGAAGTACTGTATATGTCATGAAGCGCATCCTGCAGACTCTTTAGATTGTGAGGCGAAAGAACGAGATGTGAAGCTGCATGCTGGAAATTGTGGAATGCAGGCGTTGCTCCCCGAGGGAAGCTGTGACTGAATTACAAGAACGCTCGAAAGGTTACGCAAGCGTAACAGCACGACATACCACTGCTACAGATGCATCGTTAGCAAACTCTATAGCAGAGAATATAGAGAAGGCAACGGAAAAGGTGACGGAGTGTCTTTCCAGCGGTATTATTGGAGTCGTGGCTGAATTGTTAACATCTCAGTTGACCCAAATCATTGCTTCAGTGTCTATGAAAAATCAGACTTCACGGGATTTGGAGGTTTCAAAGTGTGCAGGGGCAGAAAGTCCGATAGCACCTACACGATGTGCACCTCCCCAAGCAGGACCCTCCAATAAGATACTGCGGGCAGATCCAGAACCTATATCAGATGAATCTGATGAATTCACAGATATGGATGCGAAATCTCAAGATTTCTTGAAGCGTGCCAGATCTCCCCTATCGAAAAAGTCTTCACAGAAGTCAAAATCTAAAAAGTACCTGTCAAAGAAAGACTTTTTGGAGAACCTCTTCAAAAAAGACTTTTTGAAGAAAGATCTTTTGGATCAAGCAGTCTCTGCGGCGTGTTTATAGTGTTACGTGAAGGAGACTGACTCAGAGGGGTAGTCACCGATGTATTTACAGACGGTTAGGCGAGCAGCGCCAGCCACACAGATTAGCTCGTGCCAGTCTATCTGCTTCGTCTTCTTCAGCTCCATGCACTGGCACGTAGCAATAGTGTCAAAATAGGCTCCTCAAATGTATTACAGTGGAATTGTCGATCAATAGGGTCAGCTACCACAGATTTATCGTATATTTCTTTGCCATTTTCCCCAGATATTATTACTTTAGAAGAAACTTTGCTTACAAATGGACAAAAATTTTACCTAAAAAATTATCGCTTATTTCGTTTAGACAGACCTAGCAGAGGTAGTGGACTTGCCACTTTTATATCAACGAAATTTAGTCATAGAGCGAAGATTAACTATTTGTGCCTGGATACTAACTATGAAATTGTGGTATTAGACATCAGTCTGCCAGGCTGTTCCCCTTTTTTTTTGTTAACGCATACTTTCCGGTAGGAGTACAGGACACAAGATGCTTAGATGCAATGTTAGCTTCCTGCAGGAAGGATGTAATATTAACTGGTGACTTCAATTCACATCACGTGTCTTGGGTTTTCAAGAGTGATGTAAATGGAACGTTCTTGTGGGAATGGACTGTTGATAATCACTTATCTTGTGTAAATTTCCCCACTGTTACGTTTATTAGGAGACAATCAAAGTCGGCGATAGATCTGACCTTCTCCAGCTCCTCACTAAACATTTCGTCGTGGAAAACATTAGATCGCGCAACAAACAATGACCACCTTCCTATTAGCTTCGATGTTAACTTTCCCGGGATATTTTTAACTTATAAAATCGGCTCGTTTGTAAATTATGAGCGTTTACAAAAAGATTTAAAGTCTACTTTGGTTCTTCGCAAGGACATGCAGGAAGACATTCGGGCTATGAGTCTGTGTGCAGTATTGAGAAGAGCAATAAAAAAGTCAACTTTTTCAATAACTTCAGGCACAGGTGGGTCATTTTGCCCATGATGGAACGCTGATTGTATGAGGGGGTATAGAAAACGAAAAGCGGCGTGAAAGCAACTTATCCACAACCAATGCCCAAAAAACTGGTGTGACTATAAATACGTGGCAGCAGATTTTAAACGTACAGTACACAGAGCAAAAGATGACTATGACACTAACAAATTCAGCTATCTTTCAAACACAACAGAAAAGCGCTTTTTAGATTTTTTGCGTTCCATAAAAATGATACCGCCATCAGACAATATTGATTCTTCAATTCTATCACCTAGCGAACTCACTGAAATATTAGAAAACGTTGCTAAATGATTAGACGAAAGATTCAGATGAATAATGCCAAGACACATAGTAAAGCCGATTGCAGTGGAGGAGTTCAATGGGGTGACATTAGCGGAACTAGCGGGTGTAGTGAGGCAGTTACCTCCTACAGCACCTGGGCCAGATGGAGTAACCTCAGCAATGATAAAAGTACTATATGACATTTCCCCACATGAACTCTGTAATATGGTTAATTACTTTTTGAAAAATTCTTGGATACCGGCGGATTGAAAACTTTCCAAAATAATTCCGATACCTAAAAACAGGGACTCGGGTATACACTTAACAATGTGAGGCCACTTTCTCTTACATCTAATTTGGTTAAACTAACTGAAAGAGTTTTGAATGCACGTGTAATAAAATACATTGAGGAGAAATCAATACTGAACCCCAGTCAAATTGGCTTTAAATCGAAATGCTCCATATGGTGTGCGCACGTGAGTTTGGAGAGTCGTATACAGTTGGCTAGGCGTAGAAGAGTTAGTTACTCTGGATTTAGTTACTCTGGATTTGGCATTAATTACTCTGGATTTGGCCAAGGCGCATGACAAAGTGGAGCATAAAATACTAATAGAGCAGATGTAAATGTATCACTTACCAAACTACGTGACAGCATGGGTAGCAAAGTTTTTAAGGGAGAGAGAGTTTTATTGCTTTCAAAGGGGTTGTTTTTCTCGACAATATCGACAATACCGTGGCGCACCACAGGGGGCAGTGCTCTCACCGGTGTTGTTTAACATCTACCTCACTTCGATTCCAACACATAGCGATATTCATTTATATGTGTATGCAGATGACATTGCTTTCTTTGCGACAAACAGTGATCTGCAATTACTTTATCAGACATTACAGAATTACCTAAACATGATAGAGGAATGACTTGAAAAAAGGGGAATGTCTCTAAACGTAAACAAAAGCGCGCTTCTAGCGTTCTCGTTCAGGGATCCTGTCAACATCCCCTTGATGTATGGCACAGAGCAGATTCCCCAGGTCGATTCACTCAAATACTCAGGCATCATATATAACAGCTCGTCAAATTGGAAAAGACACATCGATCACATTGGGTCCAAAGCAACACGAGCCATGGGGTGGTTACGCAAGCTCAGCAACATAAAAAGGGGTTTGTGAAGAAATACATTGGTAATGGTCTATAAAATGTACATTCGTCTTATCATGGAATTTGGCTGTGTCTTATTTTCGGGCAGTGCGACATATAAAATGAGACCGCTATTAGTATTAGAAAGGGAGTCTTTACGACTGTGCCTTGGACTGCCCAAGTTTGTTGCTAACAATGTGCTATACATGGAAGCGCGTCAACCGTTATTGTTGAATAGATTCAAAATGCTTACTATCCAAACATTTTTAAATCTATACACTGTACCCCAGAGAGCATCGTTTTATGCTTTTATTAAAGAACCAAGCTTATTTTTTGGAACTTGGTGGTCGCGATTCCACTGCCCACAGATCATGTTCGTTCAAGCGCTGCTAGAAGCACTGAACGTCAAAATCAAACATATTTTCTCAACAAGAAACGTTAATTTAGATCTTCAGATAGAATTTGAGAATATTTATCCCTCTAACGCAAAGCAAATGCCGTTTCAATATTTAAATGATCGGCTTCAGGATTACTTGGCACACGTGAGCATGAACAAGATAATTGCGACTGATGCATCCGTATCAAATGAAAAGGCTGGGGCAGGTATCCTCTCACGTTCCCTTGACTGGTCCTTTTTGGTTAGACTCCCAGATTACACACCAATATTGATAGCAGAAATATTTGCTATTGTTTTGGCACTACGGAAACTTCCTTTGGGCGAATCAGAAGCAGTCGTAATTACAGATTCTTTTTCAGTGTGTGCTGCTCTGTCTTCAGGAGCCAACTTTACACTTATGCACATGTTTCGAACACTCATACCGACAAACTTGAAAAAACTGCAGCTCTTATGGGTACCAGGCTATCGTGGCATATATCTCAATGAGATGGCGGATGCACTAGCCACAGTATCTCTTAGCGGTCCCCTTATCCTGATTTTGCCTGATACGGCTTACGCGACAGCAGTAAGCTTTAGAAACCTCTGTTTGCATGAATACGACTGCTACTCATTGGATAAATATCGGGATTTCGCACATCTAAGATGCCGCTAGAATAGACAGTGGTGGGCAACACGGCACTTGGAAGTTACTTTTACACGATTGCGTTGCAGAATTCCGCAACTGAATTATTATTTGCATAAAGTTGGTCTAAATGTGTCACCTTTATGTCTGACTTACGAAGAAATGGAAACGATAGATCATTTCTTTTTGTTCTGTCGCAGATATTCTCATCAGTGGAAAAGATACCTGGTAGCTCCACTTGAAAAATTAGGATTGGAAGTTTATATATATAATGGAAAGAAGTGCATACCTGAGGGCTCGTTTTTCCGTGTTTTAACACAATATTAATGAGATCTAACAGACAGTAATGCCAAGGAATGTATAGGGGAAGTTATTAGAACCGATGAAATGTAAATAAAAAGAAAGCAAAGTGAATGAAAAAATAACCAGCCGTGAGCAGGAATCGAACCTATGACCTTCGAATAACGCGTTCGATGCTCTAAACACTGAGCTACCACAGCTTTTTTTTTCTTTATTGCCTTCTTGACTACAGGTCAAGCTAATATGACAATCACTATTACACGTGTTTCATGCGTGACAACGCGTCAAACAAAGATATTACATCTTCATTACAGTCGGTAGTCTTATACACATCTCGCACTTTTATAACAGCTTCCACGAAACACTCATTAACGGATAGAACTCTCACATCACAGTGTCTGTACGATAGCATACTACGCCAAACCGAATGAAGACCAAGTACAAATATAACATCCAAATTTTGCACAGAACTATCACAAGGCAAAAAACGAATTCCATATGAAGTAAGAGGTAGATCTTTTTTTAAAGTTCTCTGTAAAATGTCCCAAAAGAAAATAGCGTTCTTACAATCAATAAACACATGTTCAATGGTCTCAGGTTTGTTACACAGGAGACAGCTGCTTCCCCATGGTACATACATCCCTCTCTCTTCAAGCCACGTTTTTACTGGCAAGGTTCCCGTATGAAGTTTAAAAAAGAAGGTTTTCACATTGGGTGGTATACACATGTTTTTCACTCGCTTTAGTACGTCATGACCATATGATTTTTCATACCTTGAACGGTACAGGGGCACAGGAAAACATTCTGTATTAGGTCTTTCTTAAGGCGCTTTATTTTCACATTAGTTAGGTAATCTATCGAAAACCTCGCCCTTAAGAAACGATATGAGAACACAACTTCGCGCAAGAACGGTGACAAGGTGTGTCGTTCTCGCCTGTCTGAAGATACAAAGAAGTCAGGCATGTGGTGTAACAGCGTTGTTTGAAATAAAAAACGTAAAAAAGAGTCTCTCTGGTCTCTAATGAGCAGGAAACGTGATATTACTTGGTTAAGAAACAGATGGCACAGAGACAGCCCTCCTTGCTTAACTCGCCGAAACAAGTTCGTTCTAGATGTTCTCTCCCACGTAGAGCTCCAGATGAACGTGGCGAATATCCTGTGGACTTTGTGAATGGTTTTACGCTTACAACTAAGTACTTGCAAAAGGTACATAATTTTAGCAGCCAGAAATACGTTGCATACAGCTGACCGAGAGAAAATTGATAAGCCACGACCGCCCCATCCTTCAGCGGTCGCGCGCAGTTCTTCAGCCTTTTCAAGCCAAAATGCTTCACTGTCTTGATACCTGTCCAATGGTACCCCAAGGTAACGACTAGGCGTCGTGAGCCACTGAATATTTCCAAAAGAACTGGGCGTAAGGTCCCAATTACCATGCCATAAACCAATGCTTTTTTCTTTGTTCATTAAACTTCCACTCGTGTCACAAAACCTTTGAGTGATTTTTAATAACGAAGTGACACTCTCTCTATCAACTGCAAAAAGGCAATATCGTCGGCGTATGCCAAAACACGCACTTCACATGACTGCAACCTGAAACCATTAATCCCTGCATAGTGAATCACTTTCTGACACAATGGTTCCAAAAATAGAGCGAAGAGCAAAGGACTTAAAGGACACCCCTGGCGCACGGAGGAAAGTACTTGTATGCGCTGTGAGAGTTCTCTATTTACAATTAAATTTGTGGTTGAATTTTTATATGCCAGTTTAATACCTTTACATATGATCGCACCAAGACCAACGTACTCAGCTAGCATGAAGAGTATATTGTGTGGAACCATGTCGAAAGCCTTGGCTAGATTAATTTGCAACATAGCTACTTTTAGAAGCGCAGCGTCACAATACTCCAAAATGCTCCTGGCAACATGAATATTCGTGAATATGCTCCTACGCTTGATGCCGCAAGTCTGATGTGACCCGACCAACTTGTATATAACTCCTTGCAACCTCCTAGCCAGAACTTTCATAAACACCTTATAATCTACGTTTGTTAGCGTGATTGGCCTGTATCCTGTCACTTTGCGTAAAACATGTTGCTCTTTCCCTTTAGGAATCAGCACGGTGTGCGCTCGATTAAACGATGGAGGCAAAGCTCCGCGATCTAAAGACTCTGAAAAAACCTCATGCAATGCGGCGGCCATATCCTCCTTGAACGCCTTGTAAAAGGCGGCATTAATGCCATCTGGACCAGGTGATTTGCCCATGCCGAGATCATCGATAGCCTTCTCAATTTCCCCTATACTAATAGACATTTCCAATAAATTTGTGTCCTCAGCATTAAGTGTCGGCATTTCTATCAAGAACTCATCTACAAAACCCGGCTCCTTTGGTTCGCGATAAGCAAACAAGTCCTGATAATAGTTTTCAAAAGCTTTCATAATATCTTTATGTTCTTTCAATATTTTACCATTCCATTCTATCTCTAGTATGTCGTGAGCTCGAGCATATGCCTATTCATCTGACAAGGCTCGCTTTGTCGGGGCTTCACCTACGAGGTATCTCTCAGCTCTTGCTCGTATAATTGCGCCTTTATATTTATCTTCTTCAAGACATTCAATTTTGTTTTTGACAACCTGCAGTTGATGTGTGAATAAGCCCGGGTTTTCTGCTTCAATATTCACCAAATCATTTAGCTCTGCCCGTAGCTCACGTTCCTGTTTTCGAGCTTGGTACTGCATGTAGCAACCACACTCTATTGCATTCATTTTTATCTTTTGCTTAAATAATTCCCATCTTTCCGTGGCACTCCTTTCTGCGTTTTTGAAAAAATTCTCGATTTCCTTCTTTGTCTTATTTACAAACCCTTCGTGCGTAATTATCTTAGTATTCAGTTTCCATGTTTCCCATACAACCTTCTTTTTGCACTTTCTACCTATCTCAAACAAAACTAAGCAATGATCACTGAAGGAAACAGCATAAACGTCATAGTTCTGACAGAAAGGTACTATCTCAGAACAAACATATGCTCGATCTAGTCGGGCGTGACTCGAACCTTGAAAATGTGTGAAGTGCTGGCGACTGCCACCCATCGCAAACAGAGCTACGTCATCTAAAAAGTACTTATTAAGGCTGTCTCTAAGCAACCCAACGCTTTCATCACCTAATTTAGCAGTATACGTGCAATCTTCTTGGGTCAAAACACAATTGAAGTCACCCAACAGAACCACACATTTCTGATATTCAAAGTACGCTTGCATTCCCCGAAAAAACAAACATCTGTCTCTCGAATTTGTAGGCGCATATACACAGATAACTCTAAATTTAGTGATCCCGTAACAAAAGTCACACAAAACAAAACGCCCATGTAGGCAACTTTTGACCTCTTCCACTACAATACCAAGAGAGTTCTTGACAAAAATAATACATCCGGCTGATGCTCCCACTGCACAGCTCACACACGCATTGTACCCCAATGAAAATTCTGCTACCAAGCTATCAGTCGCGTCCTCAGTACTAACTTTAGTCTCTTGGACCGCGAGCAAGTCAAGGTCTTTTTCTTGCATCAAGCGTTTCAACTGGTACTGTTTGCGACGCGTTCCTAGACCACGTACATTCAGCGTACCAATGCGTAAAGGCGCAGTCATGCTAGCCATGTTGATGACAAAGATGAAAACTACAATGCTGCGCTTACCGTGTCTCGTATACCGTGCAGTGGGAAAACCGGGGTCTTACGCGTCTAGATCGTGTCCCCGAACCGGCGACGATGACGCCGACCGGGTTTCGAGGGCATATTTTTTACTCTTAGCGCCCGTGACGCGATGCCACAGACGCTCCGGGCGTTTCAGGTTGCGTTCCGTGCTCTCCACTCGGTAACGCTTGCCGCGTCCCGTGGTCGCTTCCGGAGACTTTGTGCCGGCTTCTGGCGTAGCGATCTCGCCACTGGTACCCATATCTTCCTCCATCGATTCTTGAATGTCCTGCTGGCCGCCTGTTGCGGCCAACTCCTCGGATTCTTTCGTTGAGTCTTTGCCATCTTGCGTTGTCGCGTCGGCTGTCTCTTCTCCAGTTGCCTGAACCGCGGCGTCGGGTCCCACGGCGTTGCTGCCAGGGGCCAACTTCTCAGCCTCTTCGGCGTCCATTAGATTATCTTGGGCGTCGTCTGTTGGCAGCACGGTCTTCGTAACTCTGGCATAACTCCTGACGCAATCTTGACTTTCATGACCAAACGCTCGGCATACACCACAGCGGGGAGTCTGGCAGTCTCGTCGTATATGTCCTTGCATGTGACACCTTAGGCAAAGCGGTGCCCGACCCGAGGCCACAAGAAGGACGGTGCCCCCTCCAATCTTAAAAAGGTGTGGCAAGTCTTCTAGCACCACGCCTTCCTTCAGTTTCAGTCGCACCACCCTCGTCGTCGATATCGCGTGTTCAAAGCCCGCGACAGTCCAGTTGTCGTTGGAAACTTCCAGAACTTCACCAAACTCACCTAACGCTTGTCGAATGCTCTCATTCGAGACCGCAAAGTCAACCCAGTGGATTTTCACGGTTACATCATGTTGGATAGGGTCGATGATAGCACAGAAGCCACCCTTGACTTGGAGTCCACCTGTTTTGAGTAATGCTTCTTTGTCATCCTTGCTTCGCATCTTCGCCAGCCAGATGTGATTCATCTGGAAGGCTCCAATGCCAATGATCGCCTTGATGAGTCCCACTTCTTCCAACGGGGCCCGAAAGTCTTCCAACCGGTATGGTCTTTTTTCCAAATCCCCGTGCAGAAACACACACTCTTCTATACTGTCACCCGACGGCAATGTAGGCAACAAAAACCGGTAATCCGATGGTGCAGAAGGGAACCTAACACCGCGGCCAGCAGCGGCCGCCGAAGCACCTCGCACGGAGCGAGCCATCACACGTCCGTCTCCCACCGAAGCCGAACGCAGAGTGGATGAGCTACCACAGCGGCCTTACCTCCATCCACTTTTTTGGGTTTATATGTGAATTTAGAAGTAGGAGTGACAGTCAGTGCCATCTATAAGCCAAGCGACAAGTGTGAAAACACTCTTATGCGCATGTTTGGCGTCACGAAGCACGTGAACTTATTATGAGCGGGCAGCTGATTAATTGTCCCTCTTATACAACCTAAACACACCAAGTCTGCCATTACGAGACCCTCGTTCAATGAAATAAGGGAAAGAAGTGTATACCTAAGGGCTTGTTTTTTCGTGTTTTAACACAATATTAATGAGATCTAACAGACAGTAATGCCATGGAATGTACAGGGGAAGTTATCCAAACCAATGGAATGTAAATTAGAAGAAAGAAAAGTGGATGAAAAAATAACCAGCCGTAAGCAGGAATCGAACCTACTACCTTCGAATAACGCGTTCAATGCTCTAACCACTCAGCTACCACAGCGGCCTTCCCTCCATCCACTTTTTTGGGTTTATATGTGAATTTAGAAGTAGGAGTGATATATATATATATATATATCACTATATATATATATATATATATATATATATATATATATATATATATATATATCATATATATATATATATATATATATATATATATATATATATATATATATATATATATATATATATATATATATATATATATATCATATATATATATATATATATATATATATATATATATATATATTATTTGTTGTAGACCCACCGTTACCTCTGTCTCAAATCGCATCTGATAGCCTGCATCGCTCCCTGCTCAGATATACTCCTTTTTCAATTTTGAGCTTTTCTTTCTATATATTTTTTTCTGTCCAAAATTACGTTGTGTTTGAAAAACCATAAGCCTTTTACTTAAGATCCTGCCGCCCGGTTCTTGGCCGATCCCCCTTTGTGGGTGTGCGCCAGAGTATCAAGGTTCATCATCATCATCATATCCACTGCGATATTTGCTCGAGTCGCGAAATTCAGCAGCTGCAGTTCAACATGAGGTATTGTGCTTGTGTCTATATACACGCCCAATTTGTAGGGAACCATGAAATAGTAATTGAGGCGCAGATGGGAGGGAGGTCGGAAGGGGGGGTGGGGGGTCTAGAATGAGTGACGAGAATTACTTAGCGCAAAAAAAAACACGGCACACGAGGAAGACACACAAGGGACGAGCGCTTGTTCTGTGTGCTGCTTTCTCGTGAATAGTTTTTTTTTTTTTGCACTAAGTAATTCTTGTTGTCAATGTGCTCCTACTGGGCCCTCAAAAAGCCCCATTAGAATGCGTCTAATGTCCACCAGAAAAGAAATGTGTTATATCGTAATCTGCAACATGCAAGGTTTTGTTTTGTTACCCCCAAGAGGGATTGGCCACACTCCAACTTTTGCACGGTTACTTCTCATATTTGCGCATTTTCTCTTTTATTCTTCATCTTCTGGACAGGTACGTGAGCATAGCCTACACAAAATTGATAAGTGCGATTTCATAACTGAAACAAAAATTATCGCGCTGGTCTACATTTTATTTTCCAGTATCTTGGTTCCAAATCGATAATTATCTCCCACTACGTATATACCACATTTGATAGATAGCCTGACCGCTTGCTCGTTAAGCATTAATATTTATTCGATGTGTGATTTTTATAGTTAGTCTGAATGTGCGGTGCTTCATATAGGTTTGCATCGTAAACATTATGCGCACGGTTCTTATTCACATTCTCATGTGGTTAATACCCACTGTGGAGGATCGGCCGAGAATTGTCTTGTCTTGTCTCCTAGGAGATCTTGGCTCATACCCACATGGGGGGTTGGCCACACTGTACCTCATAATAGATCATTTTTTACAAAGCTTGCTAAAAATAAAGAGAAATCAGATAGGAACAATAATAATGTTCCTTTGAAAAAAACGTGAAAAAATTGCAGAAGAATGCGATAAACCAGAATATATAAAACAAATTAACAAGAATGAGGAAGGGGGAGAAAAAATTGTATTTTTGGTCACCAAGGCACGCGCAGAAGAAGAAGACATTTATCATTCGGGTCGCTTTGTTGCCTGGTTCGCCATTCCTGCCTTCTGGTCTACCTGGTCGTGGTTCAGTCAGGCCTTCCCTGCCTGAGCTGTGCCTCTACGTCAGTGGCGCCTTGGTGACCTCTCCCGGGGGTCGCAGTCTGAATGGGCGGTGCTGAATTAGGCAAAACAGACTGATGTCTGTCTCGTCTCCCGGCAAGGCTAAAGCTTCCTCTGGTCGGCCTCTTTTGCCCCAATGGATACTTATTGAATTTTTCTTGCGCAGAGGTCTGAGCAACGTTCCCGTGGCACTGGTTCAAACTAATGGAGATTCCAGTTGGATGAAAAATCTAAAAAGCATTCAGGAAGAGTTCCGGAAGGTGACTGAACACTACCGGTTGATCCATGAAGTGCGGTGACGGAGGTATTTGATGTTCGACGTACCAGGCCAGTGTATCAGATCTTCCAAAATGCACAACCTCTGTCTCTCTCCAGGTGAGCTGTTTTATACCTCTACATTTGGCATGTGCCAAAAGTTTAGTCCGTTGGTGCACTCAAGCTTAACTCCACCAGATAATTTTCTCTGTGGCAGGAGTGGTATCAGTGTTCCGATGCTCTCGTAGCGTTAACAATGAGAAAATCCGGGCTAAGTCACTGATATTACCCGGTACAACTCAGCCAACCGAAATTAAGGCACGACCGCTCATATTTCGGGTTCACTCAATAGCCCCTCGTTAACTGCAGCGCGCTAAGTGCATGCGTTATGGACGTAGCATGAAGCTATGTAGATTGGTGGTCCATTGTAATATGTATGCAGGGAAACATAACGCCAATGAATGTACAGCACATGAAAAGCGTTGTTGTTTGTGCTTTGAATCTCACGCAGCTGACAACCTTATTCTTCCAGCAAGGGCTCAAGAGATTCAGATAACAAAGATCTCTGAGCAAAAAAATGTTTTGCACGTGAAGAGTCGTAATTGCTGAGCTTTCTCGGGGATATGCAACCACTACAATTCGTCTCAGTCAAGCGTTAGGTTTGTCACTTCCACACATATAGCATTCACTGTTAAAAAAACAATGACAAAGGCAATGTAAAATCTTTTTTCAACTTTTAGCGGCAATAGAAAAGAGACGTACGTCGCAGGCGGCCGACGGGGTCGTGCCGATCCCGCCACTTTATTCCACGCCTGAAGTGGAGCCGCGGTGGCTGTTAGCGTCCGACACGCCAAATCAGAAGTTCGTTGCAATCGTTGCGCAGCTCTAGCTAGCATCAGCTGCGCGAGAGGCGCGGCGCGGTGATCACGAAACAATGATGGGGATGATGACACTACAAGGCTCCCCCCCCCTAAGGCTTTGCGCGATTTGAAGGCATATGAAAAAAAAGGAGAGCGACAAATACTATATACATGAACGACAATCCATAAAGTGTCCATTTGGGAAGTCCAGGTTGTCAACGTTGATGGGCCATCGGTAAACAGCAAATCTCCGGTGGGCGACTCCGGGAGAAGAGCAAGGGACGAAGAAGGAAGCGCCTGGTCGCTGTGGTCGCAGACAAGTGGTTCTCACGATGACCTGGTCGGACAGACCGAGAGTGGACCGTGTGTAGCGAGGTCATGCCGCTGACGTCGGCAGAGGGTCGGCAGTGCAAATTTTGACGTTGGGGTCGACGCAACACAGACCTCAAAGTTGTGCGGTGTCCGACGTGCCGATATGGATAGACGTGCCGACGGACGCAAAAACGAGCCCGAACAACGGCACCACGTGCACGGTGAGTAGTCGGTTTGACGACAAGGGGTGGGACATTGCGTCGGAAAGGCCGAGTTGTCGCTTGCGCCGTCTTCAGGGCCGTGACTGCAACTTGTGGCTGCGTAGCAGGGCGGCTCAAAAGGTACCACAATGTGTGACGCCAAGCACGTTGTCGTCGTCAACGTAGGGTTACGGGTAGTAGACATGTATGAGGTATACGCGTCGTCGTGGTTGTGACACACGAGCCGGTGTTGTGGACATGCGTCTGGTTGTTGCCGTCTGGCGTCAAAGACTCCAGGGAATGGTGGTTGTGGAACCCAGTCAGCATGGGCTCGGCCGGAGGGTTGGACGGGACACCTGTACCGTGTAATGACCTGCGGTAGTCCACGCACGATCGCAGGCGTGCAGGTCTGCATAATCGATGGCTGCCTCTAGCCAACATCCCCTAGATTGCTCCACCGCAGGCGTGGTACGCCTGGTGAGCCCTGTCGGAAGCGGACCAGGCACGTCGTCCTCAAGCGCGTCAGTCATAGTAGCAGAGTCTTGGAAAGTTTGGCTGTGGTTGGTGACTGATGGCTTTAACTTCGGCTGCGGGAGACTGCGAGGGCGATGCTGGTCTTTGCTGGCAGGACGCGCAGAGCATTGAGGCTGGTAGAGAGTCCCCTTCGGACATCGGGGATGGTGAAGGTTCCACGACCGGGAGGTGAATAGCGGGTGTGACAATGCCCGTAGTCATGGTAGACTCCAGGGCGTTCGGGGTTATTGCTGTTGTGGAGCTTGACGCGTCAGAGGTGTTGAGGGCCATTGAGGTCAGCCAAGACGAGCTGGTGGCGGGCATGCCTACAGTATCGCCGGCCGAGGACGTTGAAAAAGCGTACATCGTGGCTGACTTGTCACATGCAGAACGAATGTCCTGTACCTCGTCGGATGGTCACTTGGACGCCGGACTGGCGTCGCTAGTGGCCGGACGAGAGGTTGTAGGAGATGTAGCCAGGAAAGTGAAGTCTTGGTCCAGGTAGGGCTGCGGGCCGTCTCGTACCGCTCGCTGGGGTGGAGGGGAAACCTGGAACTCGTGGCTCCCCGGAAGCGGGTGGTAGGTTTCACCGTAGCAGGCGAGCACCACAGCACAGAGGTCGTCGAAGGGTCATGGGCTGGAGGACGACTCAGCGGCTAGATGACGCAGCTCAACCAGGAGGGCGTCCAGCAGGACAGCGTGCATCATCAGCTGTGCCTTGATGCCATTGACCGCGAGAATGGCATCAAGCCGCATAAACCACGCTCGGGGGTAGACCGGGTGAAACGGCGGAACTGGAGGGCAGAGTTACGGAAGCATGGCAGCGGGCCGCTCGGCGAAGGGCGTGTTCTCCGGGTCACCACTTTAGCGGTGAGAGAAAAGAGACGTGAGACGGCGTCGAAGGCGGCAGACGGCGCCGTGCCGATCTTGCCACTTTATTCCACGCCTGAAGCGGAGCCGCGGCGGCTGTCAGCGTCCGCCACGCCAGACCATGAGCTCGTTCCAATCCTCGCGCAGCTCGAGCTAGCATCAGCTGAGCGAGAGGCGCGGCGCGGTGATCAAGAAATTATGATGGGGATGATGGCACTACAAACGCTGACAGTATCATTGGCTAAAAAAGTGAACATGCAAAAGAAAAAAATTCTGCAGTGTGTTATACATCCAGATTTAACCTCTCCGCCATCCTCGCTAGCCAAGGAGCTCAGTGCGAGTTTAATTGAATCAGTTTCAGCGGTAACTACCCGCTAGAAAGTACCAGTGGAAAAGGACGGGTGTCCACCAAAATCTGATCCGTATAACATGAGCCATAAGCAAATAATACCAGTTGAACAGAATTCGGATTGGAGCTTTGATTCAGGCTCTCATGAATTGCAAATGGAATCAGAATCGACATGAAACAGTTAGCGTCGCCTGTAGCAAAGCGTTATCCAGTGAGTTCCGTTATTAAGACTAAAAAATACCAGAAGGACAGCGCTTCATATTTGTATTTGAAGTACTCACGAAGCGCACCTCGTAAAACTGCAGATTCAACTTGTCCACTTTACCCTCGTTCTTCAATTTTTTCTACGCAGATTTCCTCGTGGCTTCACATTTCTATATGAATGTACTCACAATGCGCACCTCATCCTGCTCCAGAGTACACTTGTGCACTTTGAACTCGTACTGCACAAACTTTTTGCACAGCTTTTCTCGAAGCTTCAAATTTGCATTCAAAGTACTCACGATGCACACCTCGTTCAGCTCGAGAGACAACATGTCCATTTTGGGCACCAACTTCACCAAGTTTTCTGCGCAGCTTTCCTCGTGGCCTAAAATTTGTATTCGAAGTGTTCACGATGCACACCTCGTCCTGCTCCAGAGTAAACTTGTCCACGCTGAACTCGTACTCCACAAACTTTTCGCACAGCTTTCCTCATGGCTGCAAATTTGTATGTGAAAGTACTCACGATGCTCTCCTCGTCTAGCTCCAGAGTCAACCTGTCCGCTTTGGGCTCGTACTTCACCAAGTTTTCTGCGCAGCTTTCCTAGTGGCTTCGAATTGGTACTCAAAGTACTCACGATGCGCACCTCGTCCATCTCTAGAGTCAACCTGTCCACTTTGGGCTCGTACTTCAAGTTTTCTGCGGGCTTTCCTCGGGGCTTCAAAATTTTATTCAAAGTACTCACGATGTGCACTTCGTCCAGCTCGAGATTCGACATGTCCACTTTGGACTGCGACTTCACCAAGTTTTCTGCGCAGCTTTCCTCGTGGCTTAAAATTTGTATTCGAAGTGTTCATGATGCGTGCCTCGTCCAGCTCCAGAGTCAACTTGCCCATTTTGGACTCGTACTCCTTCACAAATTTTTTCTTGTGCAGCTTTCCTCGTGGCTTCAAATCTGTATCTTACGTAGAACTCACTGCGAGTTCGTTTATACGTAAGCAGAAATTGAAGTTTCCTCAGCATGTTTGCATAGTCACGAGACACCTGCTCTTCACGCACCTTCGATCGCACGTCCAAAACATTGGCATCCATCGATGTTGCCAGCACATCCGTCTTTCTCGAAATTTCAACATGACGCAATACCGCAAGCTTCTCATGAGTCAGCCCCTTACAATAAGCCTGGGAAGAAGCCTCTACATGGGCCTCACCATCAGATACGGTAGATGGCACCTAATACAGCGTAACTACATGATCATGGCTTGAACTCGGCATAGGATCGCCACAGCGACCTGCTAATTATTAACTATCTCACACTGATTATGACCTTGATGTCAACTTTTTCTCTCATTCCTGTGTATCTTCAATTTACTTGCATGCTTGCATGGCATTTTCCGCCAATTTTCCCAAACGCCATTCTTTCCTCGTTTACTTTCAGAGAATACTTTCCATTTTACGGACGTTTTTACGTACTAACACATTCTCCGAGTGAGCTCTCGTAAAGCTCAAGTTTCCTGTTTTACTTCCGAATGATTTCGCACATTTCTCTAGAGTTTGTCTTGCTTGTTCAGGTGGTCATTTTAATAGACCGGTAGTCATGAATTTTGCAATGAGGGTTCGGTGGTACTCCCCTGAAAGGCCCCACCAATCATTTTCATGGTATGGTATTTTCTAGTTTTCGGGTCTCGAGAATTCACCGGTCATTTTGATGTCTTCACAGGGCTATCGCGTTTTCATATCTCTAATCACACGTATGCTAAACTAATCACAGCCGCTGCATCTGACGCACGCAATTCTACACATGCAACTTCTTGGGCGGTGGCGTTTACTGGGGCGTTAAAAGCACCATGCAGATATCGGCATGCAAAATTTTATTCTATGGTAGCGCTGGGGATCGCCGCTAGGGAGCTGTGAAGTGCTGACTGGCTTCACATGGGCTCCTGCTTTCCTGGCTTTTCAACTAGCATCACGGCTCACGACCACCCTCAGTTTGGCATCCGCGTAACAGGCAAGATGTCGGCGATCGGTGGACACTAACCACCACCAAGTGAGTCCCTGATTTCTTTATTTTCGCGAGGTCATACACCCACCCGGCTAAGCCTAACACAGAACGCAATCCCATCGAGAGACGCGCCGTTAGCGCGCAGCGCGTGCTGGCGACGCTCCAGTGCTTTGGAGAGCATTGCACCAGCGCCAGGTCACGCGGCGTCCAGTTTGCAAGACGAGATAAGAAGAAGAAAATACGAACGAACCGTACAGTGAAAAGCTTGACGATGATACAAACGCCATGCATTTGAACGCGACCGAAATGCGGAACGCAGAGACTTCCATGCGGTATGATGACTGCAGTGGCAGAACAATTCAACGTGAAAGCGTTTGGATCATGAGAGCAAGAAAAGGCAAGAAGGACACAGGGGAAAACACGACGCCAGAAGAAAAACTTCGCAAGGAAGAAACGACAACGCAGCAACACCAATCGCACTGTCGCAAGCCTGTGATGCTACCCCTTCCGCTTGACGACTACAAGGTCGTCTACCACCCGCAAGCAGGCCTCGAGCTAGCAATGTGGAACAATATCGCCATCATGCAAGCCATCGGAAGGGCCAGCTGTCTGTCGCAGCAATATTTCTGCGAGAAAGTGTGTGTGCAAGTGCAACGCCAAGAAAACTTGATTATAGCAAGCATGGCGGAATGGGAAGAAGCGAAAAAACTTGAAGGCATCACCAGCATACAGCTTAGCGGCACTTTCTTCACCATAAACGGCAACACGAGAACGCCGCACAACGTCTCTCGCAGTGTCATAAACGGACTTCTGCCCGGCACGACGGAAACAGAGCTCAAGGCTGCCCTTCGTGCACCAGCACGGTACACGATTCTCCACGCAGGTATGCTTGGGCAATCGTCGCCTGCAGTGATCTTTGTCTAAGGGCGACATGTTCCACTATGTCTGGTTCTATAGTCTCGACTTTCGATGCAGAGCGTATTGAAAATCAGTGCAATATTTCAAGACCTGCGGCAACACAGGACACCGTCAGGATGTCTGCCCCGGACCACTTCAAGATTTCTGCTCTAAATGTGGCAAGGCCAACCAACCATCAGACCATGCGTGCAAACCCGTCTGTAAGATATGCGGAGAGGAGCATGAAACTGCAAGCAAGGATTGCAAGAAAAGACCTAAACCCAATCCGACAGCAGCAAATGGACTGGCTAAAAGCACGAGACGGCCGCAATAGTCTTGGGAATGAAGACTTCGCGGACCTAGGAAGCCAAACGACCGATTTGAGCAGCAGCACTAGCATCACTCCTGCACAAGGTCGATCACGTCTCATGCTCCGACGAAACTCACGATCCCCATCCCGATTCACATTCACCCAGAAGAGTGAGCTATGCTACCGCAGCAAGTGGTTCGAGTAGCTCCGGAGCAACAAGCAAGTGCGTGTCTTCGTCACTTGACAACGAAGCCTTCCGATCACTCCAAGATAAGGTGCACAATCAAGAAAGTGCATTAAAGCATCAAGCCAGTCAACTACAAAGACAACAAGCCATTATCGACAAGCTGATACATAGCCACCAGAAACAGCAAGACAGTATGAACAAGCTTCTTAAAAATATGAAGAGCAAAAGGATCTCATAGACAAGCTTCACCAGAAATGCACTACCATCCAAAAGCATGATGAACAACCGGGTGCCCTCCTTCCCTGAAAAAATGTGGAATATATTGTCGACGCCTGATTCCAGATCTTACAAGAAACTTTAATAAGAAGCATCCACACTATCGTAGAGAATATTGTACACACAGCCATAGCGAATTTCGCTGTAAGCATAAACAACAAGACTACCACGTTTGACGCTAAAGTGGACGGACCTGTAGCGCAGCTGAACAACTTCATAGCATACGTGAAGAAGACCTACGCCGCCAAAGAGCACCTCAATACTTCTCTAAGTGACGTTCATCCTGACAGGAAGTGGGCCCGATCAAAAGGCCGAAGTGCTTCTCATTCAGTTTCACCTACCCGCGAGCGCCAGCAGGAACCTGAACAAATTGAAAATGGTGGTTCCTAACAAGAAGGCAACAAACACGCTCTCAACTCTCCGCATCTGGCAGTGGAAGTGTCGTTCCTACCGTCCACGTTTTGCTACTTTGCAAGAATTTGTCAAGCAATACCCACCCGACCTCATAGCACTCCAAGAAACAAATACACATATTGTGCGGCTACAAGGGTACAACGCCCACGTCCAAACAAAGCGTACAGCAATCCTCACAAGAAGTACTCTCACGGTACCGGAATTAGAACCAGTAAACACACTTCTTGAGCACACCGTGATAGAAGTAATACCGGAAAAGAAATCGCAATACAGACTCATTCTTGCGAGCGTGTACAGCCCCCCCCCAAAAAAAACCAACTGCCAGAATTTGACCTTCTGGTTCGAAAACTGAAGAAACGCGCTAATGGCCATAAAGTTGCTATATAGGGAGACTAACGCTCCTCACACAGCTTGGGGCTGCCATATCACAACAAAGAAAGGTGCCCGAGTACACGACACGACTCAGCAGCACAGACTGTCTTTGTCGAACGATCCACTCCAGGCAACTAGAGTAGGGAATAGTGTCGCCAGAGACACAAACCCCGATCTCACGTTCACGTTAAATGTGCGTTCAGTGGAGTGGAGCTGTCTCCTAGAAACCCTGGGAAGCAACCACCACATCATCCAATTAACTGTAGCTCACACTCGCAAGCCCAAGAGGATTGACATGGCCCAAATAACAGAGTGGGGTTCGTTTCGAGGTGCTTTAAATGTTCAGACCACCATCGATGACATAGACGATTGGGTGAGGAAGGTCCTCGACATTGCGGACCAACATACCAAAAGAATACAGCTGAATGAGGACTCCCCAGCCGTTGACACGCACCTTCTTCATCTCTGGGAAGCAAGAAGATCTCTTCTCAAGAGATGGAAGAGGCAGAAACTAAATAAGAAACTCAAGAAGATAATCGCCCTGCTCGCTGAACAAGCGCAGGAATATGCAGAAAGGTTAGGAAGACAGAACTGGTCTGCATTTTGCGACGCACTACAGTGGACTTTAGGTACAAAGAAAACGTGGCATATTCTGCGCACTCTTCTCGAGAACAGCCCTACAAGAACGGAGCAGTGACAAAATATTTGCAGGCTCACACACAACTATGCCGGATAAGAGGACCTATCTCCTTCGAGAGCTCCAGAAGAAGCTGTCTGGAGACGCACCCATAACCACGACGGCACACGACAAAGCCTACAGCGGAAAACCAAACGCCGAACTTGATGAATCATTTACACTGGCAGAACTAGGCACAGCACTAGCTACACTCACTAAAAACACCAGCCCAGGGAAGGATCACATTATGAACAAGCATCTCCGCAACCTTCCGCAGCAGGCCACCGATGCCCTACTCCAGTATCTCAATGCTTGCTGGGAGAGTGGTGAGATACCGCTTACCTGAAAACATTTAGAGATTACTATAATCCCGAAACCTAACAAGCCCCTCAGCATTGAGAATCTGCGCCCCATTTCCCTTACCCCGTGTGTAGGAAAACTATTCGAGCACATGGTACACAACAGGCTAACGCCATACCTAAAAGACAAGGGATATTTTGCGAACACAATGTTCGGATTCAGGTAACACCTATCAACGCAAGACATCTTCCTTTTGCTCAAGGAAGACCTCATTGATCATCTCAGCTCCAGACGCAAATCTTCAATCGAAGCAATTGATATAAAGGGAGCTTTCGACCACGTCAGCCACGACGCAATCCTCTGCAATCTTGAACATCTGGGTGGCGGGCCTCGGTTATACAACTACGTGAGAAATTTCCTGAAGCATCGCACGGCCACAGTGGGAATTTAGAACCTTCGCAGCGACACTTTCCGACTACCAAACAGAGGTACGCCACAGGGACCGGTCATTTTGCTATTGCTTTTCAACGTTGCATTGTTTAGGTTACCCAGCCTCCTCGATGCTATACAAGACCTTCGGCATGCATTTTATGCGAACGACATTACGTTATGGACAAGGGCCTCAAATACCGGAATGCGAGAAATGCGCTTACAAGAAGCAGTAGATATCATCGAGAGGTACTTGAAAAAATGTGGCCTAGAATGTGCTCCCGAAAAGTCGGAACACCTCATCCTGAAGCGTAGAACGAGAAGGTGGCCTGCTGCCTACATTGAACCTGATCCCAGCGTCACCGTCAACGAAAAGCCCATCAAGAAAATGGAAACATTAAGAGTACTGGGGCTCCATATCCACAAAGATGGGTCAGGTGCGGCCACACTCCCTCGACTACAGCGCACGCTATCTCAACTCACGCATCTCGTCAGGCGAATCACGAACCGTAGAAGCGGCCTTAAAGAGCAATGCACACTGCGCGTTGTGCTAGCTCTCCTCAGCAGTCCAATAACCTACGGCACTCCCTACCTCACCCTGAATAACGCAGAGGTAGAGAAGCTGAACATCATGATTCGTAAGGCCACCAAGATTGCTTTAGGGCTCCCATTCACGACTTCCACTGCGAAACTACTGAAAATGGGCATGCACAATACCTGGCAGGAACTAGCCGAAGCCCGCAGGGCTAGCCAGCTAGAACGACTAAAGCTGTCGCCCACTGGAAGATTAGTGCTACAACGGCTGAACTATAGCAAAACCTTTATAGGCGACACAGACACGGACCGAAAAGAACGGACTCTGCCAAACATCCGCGAATCTTTCTGTATTGCACGAATCCCCTGCAATATGCACCCCACACAATACAAGGAAAGAAGGCAGGCAAGAGTGAATGCTCTACAACGAAATCACTGCCAAGCCCCAGACGCCAGATATACAGACGCAGCCAAGTATCCTGGTAGAGACGCCTACGCTTTGAGCGTCGTTGATACTCGGGGTGTAGAGCTCGCATCTGCCACAGTACGCACCCGAAGCCCAGTAACTGCAGAGGAGGCGGAAATTGCCCTAGCTACCACAATGTGCTTGGATGCAGCTGTGGTATTTACAGACTCTCCAGCAGCCATGCGAAGCTACAGAAAAAGTCGTGTGTCTACCCAATCAATTCAGATATTGAAGCGCCGAAGCACTCCAATGCCGTTCACCTGTGTGACATGGATTCCTGGGCACGAAGGGCTGGGGGGAAATGAGGCGGCTCATGCCGCGGCCCGCGATCACGCTTACCGGGCTACCCCTTCCCGCTTTTTAGACGCCAGGGCTGTGTCCGCGGAGGCTGAGTCTGTACTTGAGACTTACTCTGCAATACTGCAACAACACAGGCTGGCGCGCAGAGAGTATCTACCACCACACTCGAAGCTCAACATGGAGCACAGCACCATACTGAGAAGACTGAAGAGCAACACGTACACACCTGGCATACTAATGCACCGATTGTACCCAACATTACACGAATATGTTTGCCCAATTTGCACCATACCTGACACGTTGGTCCACCTGATCCTCGAGTGTTCATGCAATGCAAATACAGACCTATCGCCTCCTCCGAATACCTGCGACGCTGTTCAAGAAAATGAACACCTTCTCGAAACGGGGAAGGCCAAGCTCGCCTTGGAGGACCTGGACCAACAACGACGTCTCGTCGCTAGGGCCAAGGAGGCAGCGAAGACCAGAGTGTTCCTGGAGCGAGGAGACCTCCCACCTAAGGTGAACATGGAATCTACACCACTACACCGTTTCAAAAAATAAACGTTTATTCCTTCTCCTCCTAGGGTAGCGCTAAGGTCGCACTGCATCACATAAGTCAATGCAGCGTTGACTTGCCAAAAGTGCAGCTCTAGTTCGCAGGAGTTTTCTACACTTGGCAATTTAGCAATATTATAACGTCGGGATTGCACCGTAAAAGTGAAGACTCTCGTCGTATTTAGGTTTTGGGACATTAAACCACACATATCAATCATTCAGTCGAGTAGAATGACGCCTTGTTGACATGCCAAGCGCCTCTAGTTCCACGATGTTAATCAGCCCTTGGTAGAATTTGCAGAGTTTTGTCACCTCGTTAGAGAAACGTACAGAAGTCTTTTGAAGCTTTCAGAAGTGCTCCAATTGTTTCTCTTCGCCGAAACGTCTTTTCTCAATGCCTAGTGCATCTGAGTAACGCGCTGTGGGTGTAGGCCGCCTCGCTATATATGTACCACCTCGTCCCCTTTAAAAAATAGCCCGAGGAAATTAGATTTGTCGGTAGCAGTAATATTTCCGTTCCGGCTAATAAACTGGTTCAACTGCTGGCAGAACGTGTTCCAGTAGCACTAGTAATCAGCGAAATGATTGTCAGCTTAAATAGTTTCACTCCTGCCAATTCACCTGTAGATAGCTACTTGTATGGTTTAGTGTCTAACGACACCGACATTTAATCAAATCAGAGTTGAGCATTCTTTGCAGGTCTGGATGCTTCGGGAAAAGATCGGTCCAGAGATTTCTTAGCCCCCAAGAGAATGCGCGTGGACACTGCATGCCAAGTACCCCTGCATACTGCATACCTCGACTACAGGCGCATTTGCTCTCGCTACAAAAAAGAAGAGTACTTCACTTCACAAGCTGGGCCTCCCATATGCGGACGACACGTTACTCTTCAGAAGTGTTACTCTGTGTCATCAATTGCAATCAATAAAGATTAAAATACACAGGCGTCTCTGCGTGTATTCTTTAATTAAATACAGAAACACCAATGTTGCTCAATGTACCTGTATTAGGCGTAGATCAAATGAAGGTATCAGATTAGATTAGATTAGATTAGATTAGGTGATTAGATCGCGTTTTTTATCTATTGATTGATTTTATACGACTGACGTGCTTCTTTGCTTTTTTTAATAATCCCACATGTATTCCATTTTCTGCGCAGATGTGCCACGTAAGTATAAAGCTCGCTGCTCTGATTTAATAGTAAATTGTTGCCCGGCTAGCATCTGCTATATTCGATGAGTTAAGCGACAGCAAGTGAAGTGCAAGGATATGTGAAACCACCTCGCCATGCACAGAATGCAAGTCGCTGCGTGTATTAGCTAACCGAATAGCGTACGCTACGTACTTTCACATAGGAATATTTCATACACTGTGTAGATGCGCTTTCCTGAGTTACGCACAGTGATGAAATATTTGCGCGTGCGTTCATTAATACAATGTGTGAATACTACACCAAACTTCTCTTGTTGAATACTTAGTTTTACTACAAAAGTGACGCACGTCCCAAGTCAGGCAAGGACATTTATATATATATATATATATATATATATATATATATATATATATATATATATATATATATATATATATATATATTGTAAGGCAACGTTTTTGCTGTGGACACTTCTTTTACTTGCCGAGCGTCTGCCCCACAACACAGGTCAGGCTGATGATGATGAGTATGTATATATGACAAGATGACGCGCATGAATAATGCTCACACTTATTTCCCCCCCCCCCCACGCTTGAGCGGCCAACCCGGACGCGTCTTAGACGGAAACGGAACGTCGAACGAATGGCTTCAGACGCGATACGTGGACAATCTCCGAACCACGACAGCGACGATCCGAAGAAAGGTCGCTGGGAGTGACACGGTAGTTCACTGGTGACGTTTGTTCGTTGATTGTATAGGGTTCAATGAAGCGTGACTGAAATTTATCGCACAATCCTGGAGTACGAATGGGCGTCCAAAGCAATACTTCATCCCCCGGAGTGAAGGAGACGTCGCGATGAGAGCTGTCGTAGCGTTGCTTGCGATCTTGCTGATTGGCTTCTGTATTAAGGCGAGCCCGTTGCCGACATTCCTCGAGTCTTGTGATGAACTGCTCTGATACGGTTGCCGAGGCGTCGGTTGGCACATTTAGGAAAGAGACGTCGATGGTGAATGTCGGTGTACGGCCGTACACGAAGTAGAAAGGCGAGTAGCCAGTAGTTCTTTGAACAGCGGTGTTATGGGCGAGCGTCACAAAAGGCAAAATCGTATCCCAGTTGTCATGGTTTAGTGCGATGTACATCGATAGCATGTCTGTTAGTGTCCGATGAAATCTCTCTGTCAGCCCATTAGTTTGGGGGTGGTAGGCTGACGTCGTCTTACGTAACGTACCACAGGTTGTGAGCAGGGTTTCGATTATGGTGGACAGGAACGTCTTGCCGCGATCACTCAGGAGGACGCGAGGTGCACCGTGAAGCAATACAATGGCGTTGAAAAAGAAGTCTGTGACATCTGAAGCAGAACTTGTGCGTGGTGCAGCAGTCTCTGCGTACCGTGTCAGGTGATCAACAGCAGTCACGATCCAACGAGTACCTGCTGGCGTGATGGGGAGAGGTCCTAGTAGGTCTATGGCAACGATGGCGAAAGGTGTTTCGGGGCACGGAATGGGTTGCAGAAGGCCAGCAAGAGACGAAGTTGGTCGCTTCCGCCGTTGACACAGATGGCAAGATGCAACGTACTTGGCCACAAAAGTAGAGATGCCAGGCCAGAAAAAACGTTTCCTGATGCGGCTTTGTGTTTTGTGAAATCCCAAGTGGCCTGCACATGGATCGTCGTGAAAGGCTTCGAGGACTTGGTGACGTAGAGAACACAGAAGTACTGGAACCCAGCGGTGTCCATCAGTAGTGTAAACGTAACGAAGGAGCACATTGTTATCAAGCTTAAATTGTCGTAGTTGTCGGCGCAATCTAGCATTAGGAGTAGGTGATATACCATTTAGGCGTTGAATAATGCTATTGCAATATGGATCATCACGCTGGCGTGTGGCGAACTCGGTGTAGCGATTTGAAGCTGGCGTGTCGATAACCGCAAGTTGTGATAATGTGAGGGATGACGCAGTGTTTTGCCCACCAGACGAGCAATCACCTGACGTACTCGATGGTGACAGTGGAAGGGGGCAGCGAGAGAGCGTCTGCATCTTGGTGTCTTTTGCCAGACTTAAAGATAACGTCAAAATTGTACTCTTGTAGGTGGAGCACCCAACGACCGAGGCGACCGGACAAGTTTTTCAGTGACGATAGCCAGCACAAGGCACGATGGTCTGTATTAACTGTGAAGTGGCGTCCGTAAAGATATGGTCGAAATTTTTGTATGACCCAGACGACAGCAAGGCACTCCTGCTCAGTTATGGAGTAGTTTTGTTCAGCAGCCGTCAGAGCACGACTAGCATACGCAATAACTCTTTCCCGTGAAGTGGCATCCCGCTGTAGAAGAACTGCACCAATGCCTTGGCCACTCGCGTCAGTGTGGAGACATCTAGCTGCGTTATTGTCGAAATGACACAGAACAGGGTCGGATGTTAAAGCATGCTTGAGGGCTTGAAAGGCACGCTCGCAGTCGTCGTTCCAAGCGAAAGTTGATCCGGATGTCAGCAGCTTATGCAGTGGCGACGCGATGGCAGCAAAATGGCTAATGAAGCGGCGGAAGTAGGACGCCAGGCCCAGGAACCTTCGTAGGTGTTTCCGATTTTCTGGCCGAGGGAAGCGTATCACGGCAGCAAGCTTGTCAGGCAAGCTTGCGACATGACCGTGGGCTGACTGCGCAAACGGCGACCCGACCGGAGCTCCAGGGATGGTTGGTAGTCGAAGATAACAAAGAAGCGCTGCAGGGAGAGGACCAGGGGACCGGAAAGCACTCTCCACCACTTACAAGGCAACGTTTTTGCTGCGGACACTTCTTTTACTTGCCGAGCGTCTGCCCCACAACAAAGGTCAGACTGATGATGATGAGTATATACATATGACAAGATGACGCGCATGAATAATGCTCACAATTTATATATATATATATATATATATATATATATATATATATATATATATATATATATATATATATATATATATGTATACCAGTGGGCAGTGATACGTCATGTACATAACGTTTGCGTATAGGGAGTATGGGCGTGGCGTTAACGTGAGGCTTTTTTTGTATAATTCACAGCTTGGCTGTTCCGGAGATAAGAGGCTACAATAAGAAAGCAGGCTTATCACTATGCAGGCTGTACAACAAAGTGGAGTCGCAATGACGCCTTAACGCAAGCGGGCGTCCTCAAGTCTATCCACGGCGAGAAGCGTCACCTGCTGGCGACATTTGGGCCTCCCATCTAGCTCTACGCGCTCAGTAATTAGCAGCTATTGACCTTGCAGCATTATTTCTTTGAATCAACCTCAGCTCTAGCCCCGCTCACTCTTCCTGCGCTTTCGCTCCCTTTCCAACAAGTTTCCGACGATAAGCCACAATGCCCGGTGCCCTTAATCTCTACGTTCAGGCTGTTTTAAAATTCGTAAAATCAAGATGACTTTGAGATAACCTTCCGGCTTAGGCCCCTTTACTAAAAATTAGGTGCAATGACTAAGTGTTTTCATTAGGCGCATAAGACCGCTTTTTTAACTATTCCAGTGTAACTTATTATCCATTATAATATATAATGTCAAAACTCGTTAAAAAGAAGTATAGCATCAGGATCATGAATTGGTTCACTATGCTTGACATTCGTTTTGATAATAGAAATGAAATATGCGATCTGTCTGGCCCAAAATATGCATTCCGTTGCCAAAACACAATGTCTAATTTGAGTTTCTACTGCAGGGGAATTGTGGGAGCTCCTGGAAGATGGGGAGTTTTTGGCTGGTGGCAATGACAAGCCGGGTGCGCTGAACGGCTCAGGGAGTTTCGGCGGACATTCGGATGAACACCCTTCTGACAACCTTGCATACACACAAGCCAAGCACCCTTCTGGAGCCAAACACCCTTCTGACCACCTTGGATACTCTGGAGCCCGAGACGTCGTGGCCAGCCTGGATGACAAATCAAAGCCATCGTCGTCCCCGGCTGTCATTAACAACGGTCAAGTTTTTGACGTAACCGTTAACACGGACGATGAAATTCAGTAAAAGCCCACACGATAGACACGTCATTGCTTTTATGTGTGTGTTGTATACGCTGGTCTAGAAATGGCATAAAAACTAATAACCCCTACTTTTACGTTTTACTTCGAGTTTTTTTTCTCAGTACTGTGTGAGTGAATTATATAAAAACCACAAAAAAGTCACCACCCAAGCACTCCATATAAGTCGGTAAATCTGCAGCGAAAACCAAAACGTGTGGCCCCGGTGTTTAACAGTGGTTCAACCTGACATGGCACTGAAACCTTTTGCAAGTACTTGTTCAATGTTCGATCGTGCTTCTTAATAGGATATTGGTCACACCTTTGCTCGTGTATACCACAGTGTTTATATCACATGTCGCACATTGTGTCTCACGTCATCACGATCATGAATGAATGTGTATTGAGCGGTTAATGCGTTTCGCAACGCCTTAACCACAGTGGTGGTTCTCAAACCACAAGCGGTCACAGACCTCGCAGTCGAAGCAAATGTGCCGTTAAGAGACTCGCCCGAACGCCGAGTTCGACGGGGCGAACGCACTCATAACATTGACGACATCATAACTCCTAACCAGAGCGAGGATACTCAGGCAATCCTTGGTCTCGACAACATGGAGCATTCAATAACGTAGCCCACTCAGCTATATATACTGACTTCAACCGCATTTCTTGTGGCGCTAAAACGTACTGTTACATCAGAAGCTTCCTCACAGACCGCACAGCTTCATTAACATTAGGACCAGAACATTCTTCATCCATACAATAGGCAGCTTCGGAACGCCTCAACGGTCCATGCTCTCTCCAATCCTTTTTAACTTGGCTATGCTACCTATACCCAACGTTCTTCAACGTATCCCTGACTTGAACTTCTCTATCTATGCCAGTGATATCACCTTATGGGTGAAAGGAGGCTCAGATGGGCACATTCGAGACATCCTACAAATAGCTGTAGATATAATAGCAGCACTAACATCTCAGATGAATCTCTACTGTACCCCAAATAAATCAGAATGACTTCTTCTACCAACTCATTGTAGTAACAAACACGTTCCAATGATCGAAGTTCACATAAATGGGTGCCTCATTCCTAGAGTATCACGCATTCGTGTGCTAGGTTTATTTATCCAAAACAACCGACCTAATACGCACACACTCGAAGCTTTACGCAATGCCGTTGAAAACACCCAAAGAATGATAGAAAGAATCTCGGGGGAAAATGGAGGGCTCCGAGAGTCAGAGCTACTTCGTGTAATACAAGCTTTTGTGATTAGTAAAATCACGTATGCTCTCCCTTAACTTCACCTTAAATTAGCAGAGGAGGGATCAGTGAACACTTTCCTCCACAGAGTTTACAAATACGCGCTGGGAATTGCAATCAATACATCTAACGCACGACTCCACCAGACAGGAGTCATAAATACCCTATGTTAATTTCGTGAAGCCCATTTAACAGCTCAATATATGCGCAAGGGTCGCAACCACTAGCGCAGGTCGTTACATTTCATCGTCTACCCGAATTAACTTCACCTCACACACCAATGCTAAATACAACATTCCCCAAAACATACACAAACAATTACTCAAACCGCCCCTTCCTAAAAACATGCATCCAACGTATCCCACTAAGCGTCGAATCCAAAGAGCAAAAGTTCGTCAGACAAAATTGCATGGAGCCAATGACGTGCTCCATGCTAATGCGGCAGAATACCCATCCTCCTCATCCTATGCCTTCTCTGCTGTCGATTATAACGGCAAGGCGCTCACAAAGGCATCCATCACTGTCAACTCTTCGAAGGAGGCAGAGGAGGCTGCCATCGCTTTAGGTCTATCCATCCCCAATATCACTATGATTTCAAGTGACTCCAAAACTGCCGTACGCAACTTCAGTGCTGCTCGCATCTCATCAACTGCCATTTCAATTCTTAAGAAACATCCTCCCACGCAAGACGTTGCTCTCATATGGACGCCCGCGCATGCGGGGTTGAGTGGCAATGAGGCGGCTCATACCTGTGCTTGAGGAATGACCGGCCGAGCGCAGGCATCTGATGGCGCCTTCGTGGCCTTTTTCAGCGCGAGAGATCGTCTTCTGACCTTCCACGATATAACAAATCACTACCGCCTACAGCTCACTATATACCTCCCTCACATCATGAAGCTTCGCGCTACCATGAAATACTATGGCGCCAGTTGCAGACGCGTACGCTTCCTACTCCATTTTTTCGCCATCTTATACACCCTGCGATATACTCGTCCCCTTTGTGCATTTTCTGTCAGCAAAGAGCTAACCTAGACCATATCATGTGGGGGTGTACTCGAAACCCACCACCTAATTCTCTACATAATAATAGTAAGGAGCAGTGGGAGGCTGCTATGTGCAGCTCGGCGCCCGAGGTCCAGGACCAGATCTTGGATTGGGCCAAGAGGGTAGCGGAGACCTACGTTGGGTAGGCTCCTCTGACTCTCCATCACCGTACCTTTCCCTCTTGGGATGAATAAAGTTTTTCTCCTCCTCCTCCTCACATTGACGCCGCCTTGTTGCAAGCGTCTGACGTCACGAGCCGATTCGGTGGGGAGGTTTCAGGAGGAACTGTTGCGCACGGGCTCGGCGCCATGGCTGCGACTTCACTCACAACACACCCAATGGCACGCGTGCTTGGAAACGACGTAAATGATAACACAGCCAATGGAGAGCGCTTGTGACACCGCTGCCAGATGGTATCTCATTTAAAAGAAACAATTGGAACCAATAGGAAATTTCTACTTGGTTTCAATTGGTTTCATTTGTGAATCCGTACACGATTGCGCCATTCGGACTAATTGGGTTGATTGGTTATATGTCCATTTGGTCAAATGGTGCACTAGCGTATAATCAATTGGGTCCACTGGGTGTATTCCTATTTAACCAATTGGTTGAATTCTAATTGGGTTAAATGGTGCAGTCAGCAGATAACCAATTGGTCCAATTTAAAGCGTGCCAATTGGTTCAAATGGCACAGTTAGTACATTCGTCTGCAATTGTGTTCAAGCTAACTTCGGTGGTGATCTCTGCCCACATGACCCCACCGCGGTGGTCTAGTGGCTATGGTACTCGGCTGCTGACCCGCAGGTCGCGGGATTGAATCCCGGCTGCGGTGGCTGCATTTTCGATGGAGGCGGAAATGGTTTAGGCCCGTGTGCTCAGATTTGGGCGAACGTTAAAGAACCCTAGGTGGTCGAAATTTCCGGTGCCCATCACTACGGCGTCTCTCATAATCTTATGGTGGTTTTGGGCCATTTAACCCCACATATCGATCCATCAACTGCCCACGTGAAAGACCAAGATTAAACGTAAAATTGGCCAGAACTTGCACAGATCTCAGATGGTATATCCCATGCCATGCAGATGGTTCTTTGATAGGCTCAGAACCTGCTGATACAACGAACTCCGCACAGTGAAGGCAGCATGGAGGGGAAACTTTAAATTTATTTGAACACTTGCACCAGGTTGTGCTATTTCTTGATGAACAATATATGCTTGCGCACATCCTTGTACACAACCTGAAAAAAATTAAGACAGTAATCACTCATCAAACTTATGCAAACATATAGTTTCACCAAATAACATATGTGTAGTGAACCGCGGAGGCATGAGCCCATTCGAGTTTAGCAGTACAACGTTAAAGTGACCCTTAGCCCAGTCTGATAAGCACCCACACAGATAATGCCGTAGGAAAACTATGTAACGATTATTAATGTTCACCGTCCCGGTGGTCCATATCCGATTGACAAACAGATCCAAGAAAAACGGGTTCAATCTTGTGTGCAGTGCTCACATTCAATAGAGGCGAAATGCGACCATGAAGGCAATCGATTACTTCTCGTTCAATACTGTATACACTGAGGAGACGTCAAATAAATTCACATAATTGCTAGCGCTTGCTGCAAAGACGCATCTGCACAGAAGGCACAAGCATTACACAAAGAATGCTTACACTATCTAGCATGCAGTGCGCTGCCTGCATATTTATCGCATGCTGCAGCGAGGCATAAAATATGACACATCGCTTATAATAAAGATTGATTGACATGTGTGGTTTAATGTTCCAAAACCACCATATGATTATGAGAGACTCCGTAGTGGAGGGCTGCGGAAGTTTCGACTATACTTACAGTTCTTTAACGTGCACCTAAATCGGAGCACACGGTACTACAGCATTATCGCCTCCATCGAAAATGCAGCCGTCGAAGCTGGGATTAGATCCCGCCATCTGCGGACCAGCAGCCAACTACCTTAGCCACTACACCACCGTGGCGGGGCGCCTATAATAAAGAACACAAATAACCAAGACAAATGTTCGCATATGCTCCAAATGTGTATGTACAATACTTACATGGAAGAAAGAGAGCTGAGGAGACAATGGTGGCTCTTGATCAACACTGACAAAGAGATCACCGCATGGTGCAGCCAGCACAACGCCAAAAACCGCTAGGACATCCTCGTCTTGACTTGTGACACTTTGCACAGATAAAAGCGACCAAAAATAAATGTCGCATCTCAATGACAAGAACGTTCTTCTCGCAAATGCGCGGCACCAGCTGCACGCACACACAGAAAGACAGCATCACGACTAGCCGCACTATGTGCGAAACTACTAAAACCAATGTACTAAATCTACGGTGTCATAATAATGTTTGACCGCCGTCTCTCGTGTTGTTACCAGTAAATAGGAAAAATCTGGAATTTTTAATGTATAATTTATAATATAATATTTATATTATAAAATGTGTTATTAGTTTGCATTCGTATCGAAAAACAAGAAATAAGACAGGAGACTAACGCCAGTGAGATGCGGCTATTGCTGCAGTTGTGAACAAAAACGCCGGCACTGCAATGTTCGTCGCGGCCATACAGTTTCCTGAATATACTCTATGGTAACGGCAACGCCAAGTTCTCTGCAATCCGATCGTGGCAGATAATTACGAGTGCTGGTTAAATAAGTACGCTTTTCACGCAGGAAAGTAATTGACCGCTATGCTTTATGGCCGGTACACTTCCTGTCAATGGTGCACTGGCAGGCGAGAAACGTCACATAAAAGTTTACTTTCTCCCAGCGATATTTGTTCGATCCATTCACACAGGGCACCCTATATCACGGCTGTAAAATTCGCATCCTTTCTCACACAATTAACATTATTTCAACCAATTGGTGCTCTGCATAAAAATTCTCTATATAAATGAACACCTATACAATTAGCAAGTAAATAAAGTCGAAGCGCTTGGTCAGTCCTAATTTGTGGTGGTGGTGGTGGTGGTGGTGGTGGTGGTGGTGGTGGTGGTGGTGGTGGTGGTGGTGGTGGTGGTGGTGGTGGTGGTGGTGGTGGTGGTGGTGGTGGTGGTGGTGGTGGTGGTGGTGGTGGTGGTGGTGGTGGTGGTGGTGGTGGTGGTGGTGGTGGTGGTGGTGGTGGTGGTGGTGGTGGTGGTGGTGGTGGTGGTGGTGGTGGTGGTGGTGGTGGTGGTGGTGGTGGTGGTGGTGGTGGTGGTGGTGGTGGTGGTGGTGGTGGTGGTGGTGGTGGTGGTGGTGGTGGTGGTGGTGGTGGTGGTGGTGGTGGTGGTGGTGGTGGTGGTGGTGGTGGTGGTGGTGGTGGTGGTGGTGGTGGTGGTGGTGGTGGTGGTGGTGGTGGTGGTGGTGGTGGTGGTGGTGGTGGTGGTGGTGGTGGTGGTGGTGGTGGTGGTGGTGGTGGTGGTGGTGGTGGTGGTGGTGGTGGTGGTGGTGGTGGTGGTGGTGGTGGTGGTGGTGGTGGTGGTGGTGGTGGTGGTGGTGGTGGTGGTGGTGGTGGTGGTGGTGGTGGTGGTGGTGGTGGTGGTGGTGGTGGTGGTGGTGGTGGTGGTGGTGGTGGTGGTGGTGGTGGTGGTGGTGGTGGTGGTGGTGGTGGTGGTGGTGGTGGTGGTGGTGGTGGTGGTGGTGGTGGTGGTGGTGGTGGTGGTGGTGGTGGTGGTGGTGGTGGTGGTGGTGGTGGTGGTGGTGGTGGTGGTGGTGGTGGTGGTGGTGGTGGTGGTGGTGGTGGTGGTGGTGGTGGTGGTGGTGGTGGTGGTGGTGGTGGTGGTGGTGGTGGTGGTGGTGGTGGTGGTGGTGGTGGTGGTGGTGGTGGTGGTGGTGGTGGTGGTGGTGGTGGTGGTGGTGGTGGTGGTGGTGGTGGTGGTGGTGGTGGTGGTGGTGGTGGTGGTGGTGGTGGTGGTGGTGGTGGTGGTGGTGGTGGTGGTGGTGGTGGTGGTGGTGGTGGTGGTGGTGGTGGTGGTGGTGGTGGTGGTGGTGGTGGTGGTGGTGGTGGTGGTGGTGGTGGTGGTGGTGGTGGTGGTGGTGGTGGTGGCGGCGGCGGCGGCGGCGGCGGCGGCGGCGGCGGCGGCGGCGGCGGCGGCGGCGGCGGCGGCGGCGGCGGAACACGACCCCCACTGCGCTATGCGTTTATAAATTCATGTAGTTGCATGACGTGGGCAGCCCCGTCAGTGGCGGTCTTCAGTTTGGCCGGGTCCGTCGAGCGCAGCAGGGTCTCCCATTCCTCCCATGTGGTCAGTGGCTGTGGGCCCCGCGGGGGAGGGTCCGCCGGGCATTCGAGGAGGATGTGAGTAAGGGAAGCGTGGGGGTGAGCGCATTGAGCACAGGACGGGGAGTATACTCCTGGGCAGATGCGGGACAGGACATAGGGGGAGGGAAGTGTGTGGGTCTGGAGGCGACGCCGTAATATCTGGTGAAAATTGTGCAGGGATTGGTGGGGTGGAGGGTATAGCTATCGTTCCGAGCGGTATGCTTCAGTCTGCTCGCTGAAGGAATGCATGGACTCTCTGAAAGAGCCCGACTCGGAGTCCGCCACCACCCGGTTGATAAGACCTCGGGCGTGGTCATTGGCGGCTTCATTGCCGGGATTTCCAGAGTGAGCAGGCATCCATATCAGCTCCACATGGCGGGCCGGGCGTTTGGGGGGGGGGGGGGGCGAGTTGAGTATGCCGAAAGCAGTCTCATGAACTCAGCCTTGCGCAAAATTTAGAATTGCGGTTTTTGAGTCGGAAAGGACGTACTGGGCATCAGGGCAAGTGAGGGCAACTGCGATTGCTACTTCTTCCGAGGATTTTGGGTTGGATGCAGTAGTTAGGCGGAGAGTTGCGATAGGCTGGAATGTACGATCAATGACTGCAACTGCCGCGTCATCACCGGTGCAAGCTGCATCAACTCATGCGGCATCTTCCTCGGAACCGTAGTATTTGTGGAGAGCTTTTGCACGGGCCTTGCGGCGCGCCGTATGGTATGCAACGTGGGTGTTTCTAGGGAGAGGCTTTATGATGATCTGTGCGTGTATGTGTGGAAGGACGGGTAGGAGTGAGGGGTCGGCTGCTAGTATGTGAATGTTGAGGGCGTCAAGTATGCGGCTTCCGGTAAAAGTCTTAGCTAGACGAGTGTATTGGGCTTGTCTGTGGGCCTGTATCAGTTCGCGTCTAGTGCTATGAAGCCCAAATTGAAGAAGTTCAGTGGTTTCGGTGTTAGGAGGGTGATATAAAGGCACCTTGTAAGCATTTCAAAGCATGGCATCCAGGGTGGCTATTTCTTCTTGTCGAAGTCGGAGGTACGGGACTGTGTAAAGGAAGCGGCTCAGTATGAAGGCATGAATGAGTCGACACAAATCGTGTTCTTTTATGCCATAATGTTTACTAGAAACGCGGCGGACAAGGTGCGAGAGCGCCACCGTCACCTGCTTCCTTTTCCGGATGGTTAAAGTGTTACGGTCGTTGTTTTAGATGTGATCCGGAGTGTGTCGACCTCCGGGATAGCACGGCTGGTCAGAGTAATGGTGATAGGGGAAGAAATGGTACGTGGTGAAGGGCGTATGAGAAGCAGCTCAGACTTTTCCGTGGAGCAGGAGAGACCAATTCTTTGTGCGTGTTGCTGTGCGATGTTGGCAGTGGTTCGTAATGTTTCCCTAAGTCTCCATCACTACCGTTGGTAGCCCACAGAGTGATGTCGTTGGCATAAAGGGTGTGGTGAAGGTGAGTGATATTGTAAGAGCATGGGCTAACGGAATGAGTGTGGCATTGAAGAGAAAATAGGAAAGGACTGAATCTTGCGGAGTGCCTACTCCACCTATAGGGTGTATGAAGGGGACGCATGGGAGCCCATATGAACCTCGGCCGTGTGTCCCGAGAGGAAGGATTGTATGTAGGCGTACATGCGAACGCCCACATTGAGAGGGGAGAGAGCCACCATGATCGCTCGGTGTTCTACGCGATCAAAGGCATTGGTTAAGTCCAGGGCCAAGACGGCTTTAATATGAGCGGGGATTGTAGGATCAAGGATGTCGTGCGTCAGTTGAAGCATGGCATCTTGGGCGGAGAGACATGAGCGGAAGCCCACCATAGTGTGCGGGTATAGATTGTGGTTGTCCATGTGTTGAGTTAGTATTTTAGTGCAACGTGCATGTTCGAGAAGCTTCCTGGGACACGATGTGAGTGAAGAAGGCCGAAGGTTTGATATGGTGAGGGGTTTGTTAGGTTTAAAGACAACGATAATCTTGGCATGGCGCCAGGATTGTGGCAGGGTGCCTTCCTTCCAGCATTTATTTAAGTATCCTGTAATCTGAGCGATCCATCGATCATCCAGGTTATGGAGCATAGAGTTACTAATCTTGTCTTTTCCCGGTGCAGAGTTTCTGCGGATGTTTTGGAGGGCCATACGAACCTCTTGTTCCGAAATTTCCTTGTCCAGAGTCTCATTCGGGGTGCCTGTGTAGGGTGGAAGAGGGGAGGAGGAGCCGGGTACTGTGGGTGTTGTGCGGAGTCGGCCCAGAAGACTGTCAGCGGAAAGCGTCGAGTTGTGAAGTAAGCGTGTAATGTGCTTTGATGTTGTGAGTGAGTGTGTGCAACTGATAAGGTGCCGTAGGAGGTGCCATGCATGTTTTGTGGGAAGGTTCCCAGCTATGCTGTCGCACACATGGCTCCAGTTGGAACGGCACAGCTCCTCGGCGTGCACAGTTATTTGTGTCTGTAGCGTGGTCAGTCGGCGTTTTGGCATTCTGTTATGTTTCTACCGTTTCCAGCTATCCTGAATGCTGCGGTGCGCCTCCCAGAGGTAGGCTAGGCGTGTGTCCAATGTAAGGGTGTCGGGTAGTGTGGTAATGTGTTGTGTGTGCGTGGTAGCGTCATTCAGGAGAGATATGTGACCCAATGATCAATGTCTTGTATTGAGGAGCTCCCGACTAGCCGATCATACAGCGTCCCATTGAATAAGATTGTGAGTGAGTAGTCGAAGCCTGTGGCGTGTGTAAGGTATTTGTATGTCGATAATGTAATGGGCGCTTCAAAGTGTGTGTTGCACACGGGACCACGAGATATCTTTGAGTGAGCGGCTTATTGTGAGGTCTGGGCTAGAGTCCATGGTTACCGTATTGCCGATTCGGGTTGGTGTGTGAAAGTTGTTGTGTGTAGAGAGGCGCAGGTCTTAGATGGTAGTCCAAAGCCTGCGACCGCTTGCTATGGTGTACCGATAACTCCAGTCGGTATGTTGAGAGTTGAAGTCACCGCCCATGAGTGGGGTGTTTCGGCCCGCGATGCGGTGAATTCTCTGCAGTAGAGCAACGAGAGGGGCCATGGCCTGGCGTGGGGTGTGGGAGATATTGGCTATAAATATTGGAGGTGTGCCGAGTTTTGTGGGGATGATCTCTATGAGGTCACATGGGGTGAAGGAGGTGATGGTGTGTTCTTGGTAAGTAATGGTGCGCTGAATGAGCATGGACACTCGGGGAGCGTCAGTGGTGTCTGAGTGTACTGCATTGTAACTGGGAAGTTTAGCCTGTTGTTGTGTGTCCTGTAGCAAAAGAAGTTTAGGTATGGCAGAAACGCTAAATACTAAAAGCTGGAGCGGAGCGCGCTTACCCGAAAGCCGCGGCAGTTTCACAGAAGTAGTGATAGATGGCTACAATTATCGTGACCCGCCATGTTGAAGCGTGGGTGGAGCAAGGATTGGCTGCTGTGGCTGTAGTGGAAGTGAAGCAGGGGGAGAGCGTGTGTGTGTTATAGAGGTTGAAGACCCCTTATGTAACGAGCTCCTAGTGGTCTCGAGCCTCTACAGGCGGGTCTCAAATTGCGCGAACTTACTTTCTAGGGTTTGGGTTAGGCGTGTGAATAGTGCATTCATATGTTGCTCGAAACGATTAGACAGCAGCTCGGCTAGTGTTGAGAATTTGTCTTCGAGGCACGCCTCCAGAGCTACTAATTTGCCATCGAATTCGGCCTCCAAATTTCTGAGGTCAGTCTGATAATTATCGTGTGAGTCTGAACAGCGCTTCTTTTTATGAGGGGGCGAGGTGTGTGTGGCTGAGCTGTTTGATAACTCCGCGATGGGCTGGGTCTGGATGGGTGGGTGTGGGGGCAACTATGATGAGGAGGGAGCAGGGTTTTGGGTTATGAGTGTCGTAAGACGGCATACCTCCACACACAGGGCTCGGAGCTCCTGGTCACGGGGGTCCGGGGCAATCGGTGTGTTGGTCACTGGTATGCTGCTCTCCTTGAGCGTCTTCAGCTTGTCGGCCCATGCGTGTAGGTTGGAGCTTTTGGAGTGTCCGTCTTGTAGATTAGCAGGTTGTTCAGGGCGTTGGGCGCTAGAATCTCGTATTGTGTGGTCTACTCGTTGCTCGGATCGTGCTTCACGCTCCAATGTGCGCATGGTGAATTTAGGTAGGTGCCGGTACTTGCCCTCCTGGCTTCCTGACAGATGCGGCCCTTCGCAGATGATACAGACTGGAGTACATTTAGGGCTTGCTTCCTTCGGATGTGACTGGCCACATCTGGGGCATTTGTGGGACCTAGGTTGGATATATACGTCATCTGTGCGGTTGCCTATGGTCCGGCAGTTACTACATGTCTTGACCCTTGGTGTGTAGGGCAGATGCATTCCTCCGCCATAAATGATTCTCCGGGGGACTGTGGCTTGACCAAAGGCAATGATAATTGGACGTGCGAGTCCCATTCGTCGAGGGTCAAGTATCCATGGTTTTGTGAGGGTTGCGGGTGATCAAGTTCGCGGGTATTTTTTGTGGCGATTCTTTCCAGCAGGCGTTTGTAATAACTCCCCGGACCAAGTAATGGGGGGGGGGGGGGGGGGTGCGATGTATGCTGTCATGGCATACTCATGCTGTTCGTATGTTTTTTGGTGGAGCTGCACAAGCTTGAGCGCGTCCTCTTGATTCACCGCAGACACTGTGCAAGTGTTGCTGACGGAGTGAATCCGAAGGGTCAGCGTAGATGGGTAGGTCAGCTCAGCGGCCTGCATGAGAGCGGCGAAGAGGTAGCGCGTCGTAAAGTCACGGCCTCCCTGGGAGCGGAATACCACTTTGACCCGTCAGGTGGAAGGGGTGGTAGTTGCTTGATCTTTTGTGCAGTTGTATGGAGAACGCGAAGCTGCGGCGATGAGCTCTGTAGCGTGGGAGCTCGGGCGGACTCCGGCTTTTCCCACGACTGACTCGGCGTTTCTTGCACAGAAGGATCGGCGTTCGTTCTGTGGGTCGTTTTTTGTGTCTCCTGTAGGTGTGCCTGGGCTCTGAGGACTTGGGTCCAGTCTCGAAGGTCATACTGGTCTAGGTCAATCGCCGTACCTTAAACTTGAGCCTCCATGCTGGCTTCAGCTGGGTAGGCTACAGCGCTGGCGTGACGTGGCTTGGCGTATGGACCATACGGCCCTCCTGGGGCTCGCCGAAACCTCAAGAGGGGTAGTAGAAAGCGCTCACCTCTACGAAGACGTCCTTGTCGTTGAGGGTACATGAGATACCAACGATTGGCAATTTTCTCTGTCGCGGTACGAAGCCGAAGCAAAATGCTGCCGCACTCAGCAAAATGATCCCGCAGACCGCTAGCGCTCAATCATGAAAACGAGTGTCTCCATTTGGCAATTCCAGCTGAACCAAATTGCCCGGTTGCGTATTCGACTTCCCAATTGGAAGTCAGCTTCTAATTAGTTCGAGTGATACCGTTTGGCAATTTCAGTTGTTGCAAATGGTCCATTTAGTTCAAATGGCCCTGTTGGGAATACCATTGGCCCAATGGGAAATCACTGTCACCATTTAGACCCAGTGATATTACTAAATGGTTTCAATTGTTTCTTTTTCAATTTGTACAGCGGTCACTGTAAAAGTCACTGTTCGGTATACATCAAAACCATAGGAAACGACGCTAAAGGGAAGAAATTATACAGAAGGAAATGCAGGGAACGAGAAGGGTGAGATCGAAGGAGGGAGAAGAAAGAGGAAGGTAGCACATAACACAGCACACACTAACATGCAGACAGTCACATGTTCATCACACTCGCATGGTATTCGACGTCTCAGTCCCAGCCACTTGTACAAGTTAGTTTTTTCATGCTTACTTCCTGTTTATGGTAAGTCGCGTGTTGTGGGACCTACTCAATTTCTGCGACATACCAATTTACAATGGTGATAGTTTTCTGATAGGGCGCGCAAATTTCTGTGGCAGATGCGCGCTTGTTCGGCCTCGATATAGACCTTTTTACCGACTGCTCCGTGGGTGCCGCTATAATCCTGTCTTGGCTTGCAGGCATGACCACCCATAAAATCACTGACGAGGCTGTAACCTCAGAATTTCTACTCCTGTGCGCAATAGAGCATGGTGGCGTTTTTTCTCCCCTGTAAAGGGGTCTATAACAAGTGCAAGACCACATAAGCACAAACCACGCGAGCCATGAAAACCACGTCACGTACAAGAGTACGAGTCGACAGCTCATCACTTCTAAACACACGGTGCGCACGACCATGCCTGACAGATGAAAGTCTGCAGTGCCTACAGAAGCCACACGGACCATCCTGTCCCCCTTTTTACGCCTTGCGATAGACGGGGACGTCTGGCGCCTTTCTTCTCTAGTTGAGTAGCGATCGCCAACAGGCCTGGTACGCTTTCATTCACAGTTAGAACATATGACGCGCGAAGCGATGTTATCTATACTTCGTACGAAACATCACGGCATTGGCAGAAATGCAACTGGAGTGTCAATTGCGATCGCAGTTAAGACATGAGTGCAACATACGAAGCATGGGGCGATGTTATAGATTCGGATTTTGCACGGTGTGGAGATCTGAAGCGCGCCTGCGACCATTTCGCGGGCATTCCGCCGTATGGCCACTCTTTTTTTCTTTCCTGTGCTCTGGTAACAGCGCGTGGCGATAGATGGTGTCACGCGCGGGCGCGTTCTCGGGGTCTGCGAGAATCGGAGAGGCCTGGTCAAGTGGGGGTTGTTCTGTGACCGGGTCACGTGCACGTCCGAGTCTCTCCACCGTTATCCTGCGCCAAGCTTCGTCCTCCACGTCCTCTTTGGGCATCGCCGCACTGTAGCCTGCCTGCGTGCCTAGGCATCCCGGCGGGCGTGCTTACGCGAGTGATAGCTTCGGAAACATACACTAAGCCAACAGCGGTGCCTAGTGCTTGAAGTGGTCGCACCACGCCAAGCCGCACTTACCGCAGGCCTGTCGGAGAGGCCGGGTCAAGTGGGAGGTGTTCTGTGGCCGGGTCACGTGCGCGTCGGAGTCTCTCCACGTTATCCAGCGCCCAGCTTCGTCCACGTCATCTTTGGGCATCGCCGCACTGTAGCCTGCCTGCGTGCCTAGGCATCCCGGCGGGCGTGTTTACGCGAGTGGTAGCTTCGGAAGCATACCCTAAGCCAACAGCGGTGCCTAGTGCTTGAAGTGGTCGCACCACGCCAAGCCGCACTTACCGCAGGCCTGTGCGTACGAGGTTTGTCCTAACTCTCGCGACCTGGCTCAGTGGCCATCGCGAGAATGTGCAGCATATTTGCGAGGCACCTTTTCCCAACCGGCGTGTCAAAGCTCGCCATTGCCAGGTGCAACGTGCACGCAGTTTTCCCCTTATCATGAAGGTCTGTGTACGGGGGCCTTTGATCTCCACGTCCCGGGAGCGGACGTTGTACTTTTGTTCAGGGTGCCGCCAATGGCAATGAAGTGTTTGTGTACTGCTGTTGATCGAACACCGTCTGTTTTTCCACGCCGCGCAAAACGCTTTGATAGTTGAGTGCGCGCGGAGCGGTGCGCTACAGGTGAGGTGACAAAGATGCGGCCCTGTAGCTCGCTAAGCCTGAACCCGCAGTGATCATCTGCTACGGTGAGTAGTGAGGTCGCCACAACGGAACATCACGGCAACTGTAGAAGTGCACCTAGAGAGTCGATTGTTATCGCAGTTAAACATTAGCGCGACATACAAAGCACGGGGCGATGTTATCTATTAGTAATTTGCACGGAACATCACAGCGACGACAGAAGTGCACCTGAAGTGTCGATTGCTATCGCAGTTAAACATGAGCGCAAAATACGAAGCGCATGTTTTTACTTCACCAGAAAGCGAGACAACAATGTCCTCTTCAATGAAATGAATCGATTTGGACTTTGTTTGGTACATCACAGCGACGGCAGAAGTACACCTAAAGTTCAATTGTTATCGCATTTAAAAGATACGAGTGCATCAAACGAAGCCCAGGGTGATATCGATTTTTACTTATGAATTCGACTTTGTGCGGAACATCACAGCGACAGAAAAGTGCACCTGGAGAGTCAATTTCTTTTGCAGTTAAAAGTTGAACTGATATAGGGCATTACGGAGAAGAAGAAACGGCCGAGCAGACCGACACAAGAGGACAGAGCGATTGTGTCGGTCTGCTCGGCCGTTTCTTCTTCCCCGTAATGCGCTATACCAGTTCAAGTACGACAAACCAACTCGCCCAATCTTCAACACTCGTGCAGTTAAAAGACAACAAACGAAGCCCAGGGCAATGTTATCGCTTTGAACTTCGTATGAAACGACACGGCGATGGAAAAGAGCAATTGGAGGAACTTGGAGAGTCAATTGCTATCGCAGTTAAAAGAGATGAGCACAAAAAACGGTGTCCAGAGCAATGTTATTGAACTGGTGTGTCGATTGCTGTGGCAGTTAAGACATGAGCGCAACATACGAAGCACAGGGTAATGCTATCGATTTGGACTTCGTACGGAACATCACGGCAACGACGAAGTGCACCTGAAAGGTCAATTGCTATCGCAGTTAAAAGACATGAGCGCAACGTAAAAAGTGCGGCGCAATGCTGTAGATTTGTACTTTGTACAGAACATCAAGGCCACGGCAGAAGTTCCCCTACAGTGCCTATCGCTATCGCAGGTAAAAAACTAGTGCCACATACAAAGCACGGAGTGATGTTATTGATTTGTTCTTTGAACACTACATCACGGCAACAGCAGAAGTGCACCTGGAGAGTCAATTGCTATCGCAGTTAAAACATGAGCACAATGTAGGAAGTGCGGGGCGATGCTATATATTTGGGCTCTGTACAGAACCTCCAAGGCCACGGCAAAAGTGTCCCTGGGGTTCGATTGCTATCGCAGTTAAAAGACTTGAGCACAACAAACGAAGCCTGGGGCGATGTTATCAATTTGAACTTTGCACGATACATCACTGGAGGTACTCAATCACTCAAGGTCTCTTGGGTGCAATATTGTCATGTTCAACAGAAAGCCAACGAAACAAGATTTTACTGTATTTTTAGGTAGCCATTGGCTGCCAGTAAAGTTGGCTGCCCAATAAACCTTCAAGTTAGGTGAGCAACACCCACTACAAAAATAGCTAAGATAAAAATAAAAACAAGCCACCGAGGAGACCAGTCCCAGCCTTCGAAGTTGCGAGAGCAGCGCAACTTTCTCGCCTTTGTCGAGACACCACAATCTAGGCCTACAGTCTCCTGTGATGTCTCTTGGGTGCAATATTGTCAAGTTCAACAGAAGGCCAACCAAACAACACTTTACTGTATTATACAGGTAGCCATTGGGCAGCCAATAAAGTTGGCAGCCCAATAAAGAGCTACTAAGTCAGAGCCCAATAATGTTGGTAGCAATGTAGTGTCTCTTGCAACCATGTTTCTTGGGTGTGTGTGTCTCGTGTTCATTGTTGCGAAGTTGAACATAAAAAAGCCAACGAAACCATTTTCAAATGTACCGTAGTCAAATTTATCCTGAAACAGTGTCTCTTGTAACAAGATTTTACTGTATAATATATAAATAGTGAGTGGCTGCAATATTGTGTCGAAACATTCAATGCAGCTTTCAAGAACATCAATTTCTCAGTGTTTAACAGCAGGCATGCTTTAGCACGCAACAAGAACTCCGTCGATTTGACCACAACGGAATGCACGAAAATGGCACAACAAAAAGTAAGACGCCAGACAGTGTTTTATGATAAAATGTTTTTACTTCACCAGAAAGCGAGACAACAATGTCCTCTTCAATGACATTAGTGCGTTAGGCGAGCAACACCCAGGACGACAATAGTTATGGTACAAATAAAAACAAGCTACCGAGGAGAGACCAGTCCCAACCTTCGAGAGCAGCTGCAACTGCCGAGTGTGCCTCCAAAAACGAGGCCACATTAAACTCTTTCTCGCCTTCGTCGAGCCACCAATCCGAAAAAAAAAAAAACAGAAGCTGAATATAAAAAGCTACCACACCTTGAAACGAATCTGAACAATACAAGGCTAAGCCGTCGCAGAATGCGAGAATGCAGCAAAGCTGCGGCCGGCTTTGCAGCTGTGCGGAGTCTAGCTAGGTATCGTACGGTCTGCCACTGCACCAAATGAGGCATAAACAGTGGTCCAGTCGGAAATTGTGGCAAATTCATCAGCCGAGCGTGGTTGAGCAGAGCAGAGCAACGCCCCGCTCGTAGAAACTGTGCGACTCCCGGGGGTCAGCTGCGGGAAGGTCGACTGTGAAGAGGAGCTCTGTGCGGCTGGAGTTGAGATACACCGGCAGTGTCACCTGTAGGAAACACGAGAAGGAAAAAAAGTGGCACTACATGAAGCTGGTGTGTCGCTTTTACAAAAGTTGAACGTAGCTTCATTTTTCTTCAAATAGGTGAAGAAAATCCATACTTGCAGTACAGCACAGTTTTCATTCTAGATTAGTAATGTTATGCTTATTTACTTTGTAACCCTGTCAGTTTTGAAAAAAAATAATTCCTCGAAAGGCACATGAAACGATTGATTTCTGAACAAAACTATGTATTACATGAGAAAAATACCGTAAAACCTCGTTAATTTGCACTCGGTTATTTCGAAATCCTACTTAATTCGAAGGATTTCCTCGGTCCCGTATTTTGCAATTTAAGTTTGAGCGGATAATTTGAAGCGGCGGTCGCACCAGTCCGGTTAATTCGCAAAATTTGGGTGCAATATGCCTGTTTCAGATCCCGATTTCACCGCATATTCGCCGAAAGAACAGCTATTAAGCCACAAGGCAATTAAACCTAGCGATACTAATGAGTGGTAGCTGAAGCACCCCAGCCTCGCTACTTCCAACGCAAAAAAGAAAAAAAGAGTCTCGTGATCAACCAAAACGTGTGCCTGCGGAAAACTGAGCATGCTTCACTGCAACACACAAATGACGTGCGGGCATGTTTGACGATTGATATGTGAAGTTTAACGTCCCAAAACAACCATATGATTATGAAAGATGCGGTAGTGGAGGGCTCAAAACAACCATATGATTATGAAAGATGCGGTAGTGGAGGGCTCCGGAAATTTCGACCACCTGGGGTTCTTTAACGTGCACCCAAATCTGGCCACACGGGCCTACAACATTTCCGTCTCCATCGGGAATGCAGCTGGGATTCGATCCCGCGACCTGCGGGTCACCAGCCGAGTACCCTAGCCACTAGACCTCCGCGGCGAGGCATCATTTTGCATGTTTCTAGCAACAATAGCGGGTCATGGTTCACTAATTCTTTCTGGGATCGTAAAGAAATTAATGAAGGACAGTTTGGCGGAATTCGTGATGTATGCGAACCTCTGATCAACGGTTGCTCCAGCTATTTGCCCCTTTGCCCTGTTGGCGAAGTTCGTGCCAGCAACACCTACTTCGAAAACTAAGTTCAAAAGTCTCAAAGATCATTTTTCCCAGCCAGAACGCATTGCGACTTTCGTCATTCTGACCACTATGAAATTCCTATTTATACCAGGAAGAATGTGCGAATGGTCACATCAAGACGTGTTTACGCAGCGAGGTGCAGGCGATATGCTGCCCGCGTGTCACTATTGTGTTGCAGTGAAGATGTCTTGTTTTTCGCAGGCGCACATTACAGTTGATCACGACAGCGAGTTTTTTTTTTTTTTTTCTCATTGGCAGCAGCGAGGCCCACCGTTTCCCGTGTTTGGGGCAAAATTAACACGAGGTATTGCTGGAAAACATAACCCTTGGAGCTGCAAGCTAGCCGGCACAGCAAACAGCGAGCACTGATTACTTAGAACAGTTCTAAGCTCCTTGCATCCCGCTTTTTGAATGTTCTGTTAATTAGAAAACTCGCTTAATTCGAAGATTTCTTGTGGCACGAGTGACTTCAATCTAGCGAGGTTTTACTGTAATTCTATATTTGAAATGACCGCGCAAAAACGTGACAAGTTCTATCAAAATTCATCAAGAATGAAGTTTTAAGGCGCAGTGCCGACCTTCGATGTCAATGTAAGGCGGCTACTAGCATTGCTTCAACACTCGAAGCACAGTAATGAGCGATATTGAAATTGATGCGACAGCCTTATGCATTGGTTTGCACTGTAACTGTGAGAGTAACAAAACAATAACCAATCTACTTGCTTTATTAATCTCCACCTCTGCCCCAAGATTAACTGTATTTATGTTTACCATACAGAGGTACATAATAAGCAATCTAAAATGTTGGTGCCGAGCTTACACACGAACTTGGTACACACTGGTTCAGCTGACGTGTAATTTAAATGAAGAAGAATGAACGGCGATGCACATAACTAGCTTATGCCTGCTCCTTATGCTTGCAACTGCTTTGAAAAGCGGGTGGACATGCCGAAAGCATGTTTCTCCTAACAATATAGTCTCACTGTTTCAAAGTACCCATGCCACTTTCGTGCAGAGTTGATATCCCTGCAGTTCATTCCCTCCTATGCAAGATTGCCACTGCCCCTCCCCCCTTATTTGCGTTCGTGCAAGTGAAATCGAAACCCTACTTGTCCGCAATGCTAGGGTGTTTCGAGGTAATTAGATTAGAGTTCTACCCACCATGGCTTGTCCGGCGTCGTCCTCACGGTACTTGACCCAACGAATAGTGGTCAGGGGCAGTTCGGTGAAGATGGTTGACGTCAGGCTGAGCCGGCTCTGGACGCACTTGGCACCCTGGAGCTTCAGGCCAGCCAGGGCAAAGCTGTACTCGTCCACGGGGCCGGGCTTCTCGTCCGCATCAGACACCCGTACCTGCACGCACACCAGGGTGAAATACAAGGTCATGATTTCAAAGCTATCACATGAAGCTATACTGAAAAACCTTCATAAAAGTTACGCGAGTACCGTATCTACTCGAGTGCCCTCAATTGTAACGCGCACTTGGTTTCCACGACGAAAAAAAAAAAGTAAGACATCGATTGCAAGGCGCACTCATTTTTCTCATTGGCCTGCACGATCACACCACTCGGGAAAACGACTCCTTTCGGGAGCGCACTGGGTTCAGACGCACAATCCGGCATTTCTCTCGCACTGCACTCAGACGTCAATTCAATGTCTGCAGCGTTTTGTGGAAGCGTCGATAGGAGGTCTTCCGCACTTTTAGTCCCAGCGACCTCGCCCCCGAAGGTCGCTGCCTTCAGTTTTCCCGACGAGGGCTTGGGGAACGTCCCCGTGCCATCGTACTGAGACGTGGTCCAATAGCTGCGGGTCGTCGTGGAGATGGAGACCGCGATTGACGCCGTGGGAAAGGCAGACGTTGCTGCGCGAGGTAGTCCTCAATTTCTCTTGGCCTCTGACCAACTAGGGGACGAGGCGAATGAATAGAGAAACCGCGCAGTCCAAGTTGTCGGTATGGACATTCCCGGTAGATGTGACCGGCTTCACCGCAATGGAAGCAGAGGGGTCTTCTATCCGACGTACGCCAAATATCGGACTTCCGCGGAGGGGCACGGCGACCGTCGATGTCCAAACCAGCATGCGCAGATTGAATTGAAACTGGCGGCATCGTCTGGATTGGGACTGCAGGGCTTGAGACCGGCATGGAAGTGCGCAGAGCTTCGGCATATGTGCGGTTCCCAACATCAGTGGACGCAGGAGGTGGTTCTAGATTTGTAACCGTTGGTTGAGGGCGACGGCTGTGAAGCACCTGCTGGACCTCGTCCCGAATAATATTGGTGATGCTGCTTACCTCCGGCTGTCTCGCCCCGTGTAGTTTCGCGATTTCCTCGCGGACGACGGAGCGGACGATTTCGCGAATCCACTCAATGCTGTTGCTCCCGAAGCTGGCGGAAAATTCAGTAGGTGATGCAGAATTCACTTGCCGGTTGAGTAGGGCTGACCGCTGATGAAGTACCCTCTCCATCGTAGTGGCTTCGGTCAGGAATTCTGCTACACTCTTCGGAGGACTCCGCACTAGACCAGCAAAAAGCTGCTCCTTCACGCCTCGCATCAGATAGCGTAGCTTTTTTTCTTCTGGCATTGCCGGATCCGCTCGCCTGAAAAGCTGCGTCATGTCCTCCACGTACATGGTGACGGTCTCATTAGGCATCTGGATGCGTGAATGCAATGCACGTTCAGCACGATCGCGGCGGTCGGGGCTCCGGTAGGTCTCCAAGAGGCGATGCTGGAACTCGCGCCAGGATGTCAAGACATCACTTCTGTTCATGAACCACGTTCGGGCGCCGTCTTTCAAACACGCGTAGACGTTGCGGAGTTTGGCGGCTTCGTCCCAGTAGTTGATCGCTGCGACGTGTTCGAACTCGCTCAGCCAGTCGTCCACATCCTCAAACAGCTCTCCGTGAAAGGGACTAGGCATCAGCGGGTTCTGGACAGTGCAATAAATTGGTGCCGACGACGTAGGAGTTTCCATGACGCCTTGAGGCGAAGTCATAGTCGCTCTATGGATAAGCTGTGCCGGTGTCTCTGGTGGTAGGCCTCGTTGGCGGCGGCTTGTTCTGTGAACTGGCGTGTCCACGGGCACAGGGCTTGTGTTCCGGCTCCTGGATGGGCTCTTGTGCATGGGGTGCGTCGTCAGTTGTCGTACCCAGCAGCTCCACCAATCTTGTCACCAACCCAGTGGCCGAGTCTCACTCGACATTCCCGTGCTGATAGACGGTCTTCAGGTCAGCGCATTGGTGGACACAGGTGCAGATTATTCTATTATGAGCGGAAAATTGGCAACCAGTCTTAAGAAAGTGATGACACCTTGGAATGGGACGCGTATTCGCACTGCTGGAGGCCACGTTATTACTCCATTGGGTCGCTGTACCGCAAGAGTGGAAATACGCGAGTCAACGTTTGTGGTAACCTGCCTCGTACTACGCGACTGTTCTCGTCAGCTCATCCTTGGAATGGACTTCCTTCGAGAGAATGGCGCGATCATAAATCTCCGCGAGCGAATGGTGACTTTCTCGACGCAACTTGCAACCGATCGAGGCGCTGATAGCTGTCGTAGACCTGCGCTGCGTGTTGCCGACGAAAGCGTGACGTTGCCTCCCCGAGCGACTGCTTTCGTAGAAGTCACCTGTGAAGACCTCCAAGACAGTGACGTGGTCGCCGAGAGCAACGTATCCCTTTTACTGCTTCAAGGTGTGTGTGCAGTGCGAAGCATTCTGCGTGTGCGTGACGGACGGTCGCAGATACTCGTCACAAATTTTAACTTCGAGCACCGACATCTTTTCCGCGGCACCACCGTGGCCTTCGGAGACCGTGTAGCGGATGTCACCGAGTGCTTCGCATCCGAGGAAATGGTTGATGGAGATAAGTTTCTGGACCACATCGACGTCAGTTCGAAGCTTTCGGACGAGAAGAAGGCCGCACTGCATACCCTGCTGAAGGAATTTAAATCTTGCTTCGCCTCTTCATCTAGAGTCGGTCAAACACCCCTCATAAAGCACCGAATTATTACCGACGATGATGTTCGCCCAATCCGCCAGCAACCTTACCGTGTTTCGGCTAAAGAACGCGAGACTATACAGACGCAGGTAAAGGAGATGCTTGACGACGGGGTGATACAACCGTCGAGCAGCCCGTGGTCCTCGCCAGTCGTTCTAGTAAAGAAGAAAGACGGAACGCTGCGATTCTGTGTTGACTACAGGAAACTCAATAGCGTCACCAAAAAAGACGTCTACCCGCTTCCACGGGTTGATGATTCTCTCGACAGGCTACGACACGCGAAGTATTTTTCATCGATAGATTTGAAGAGCGGCTATTGGCAGATAGAGGTCGATGAGCGAGACAGAGAGAAGACAGCGTTTGTAACTCCCGATGGGCTTTATGAATTCAGAGTTCTTCCTTTCGGCCTCTGTTCGGCTCCCGCAACATTCCAGCGAATGATGGATACCGTCCTCGCTGGCTTGAAGTGGCAAAGCTGCCTTGTATACCTTGATGATGTGGTCATCTTTGCCGAGAGTTTCGAAGAACATCTGAAGCGTCTAAGAATGGTTCTGGAAGCTATTCGTTCGGCCGAACTCACGCTAAAACCCCAGAAGTGCCATTTCGGCTACGATGAGCTGAAATTTCTGGGACATGTTGTGAGTGCGGATGGAGTGCGGCCTGACCCAGAAAAAACTGCAGCAGTCGCCACCTTTCCTGTGCCGTCAGACAAAAAAGCGGTACGGCGTTTTCTCGGCTTGTGTGCTTATTATCGCCGATTCATTACCAACTTCTCGACGATAGCCGAACCGCTCACGCGACTCACCCGAGATGATGTACCGTTTGCCTGGACTACAGAGCAAGAAGCAGCTTTCACAGAGTTACGGCAGCGAATGCAAGAGGCACCTGTTCTTGCGCATTTTGATGAGGACGCTGATACCGAAGTTCACACGGATGCAAGCAACGTCGGACTTGGCGCTGTCCTTGTACAACGGCACAACGGCGTAGAACATGTCATAGCTTACGCCAGTCGTACTCTCTCTCGAGCCGAGGCCAACTACTCCACTTCAGAGAAGGAATGCCTCGCAGTCGTGTGGGCAACGGCAAAGTTTCGACCTTACCTCTACGGCCGTCCCTTCAAGGTGGTGACCGATCACCATTCGCTGTGTTGGCTGGCCAATCTCCGTGACCCGTCTGGTCGTCTCGCTCGGTGGAGTTTGCGCTTGCAAGAGTTTGACATCATGATTGTGTATAGGTCTGGGCGCAAGCACGAAGATGCCGACGCACTTTCTCGAGCACCCGTGGGACATCCTGATATGGACTCGGAATATGCTGATGGTTTTCTCGGAGCCCTCAGTGATTCTGACTTTATGTCTAGACAGAGAGCCGATCAGGAATTGCGCCCTATTATTGATTCCTTAGAAGGCCGAAATTCTCACACTCCTCGGCGCATCGCTCGCGAATTGTCATCCTTTTGTCTAAGGAGGGGCATTCTTTACAAGAAAAATGCTCGAGGTAGCAACAAAGCCTTCCTCCTCGTTGTACCAGCCGACATGCGGGATGACATCCTCCTCGCGTGCCATGACGAGCCCACGTCGGGACACTTGGGCTACTCGCGGACTCTCGCCAGAGTGCGCCAGCAGTACTATTGGCCACGACTTTCGACCAGTGTACACCGCTACGTGCAAGGCTGCCGCGAGTGCCAGCGTCGCAAGACGCCACCCGTGAAACCTGCGGGCCTTCTCCACCCTATTACACCACCACGGACACCTTTCGACCTCGTGGGAATGGACCTTCTAGGACCCTTCCCTTTGTCGGCCACTGGTAACAAATGGATTATAGTGGCAACCGATTACTTGACCCGGTATGCTGAGACAAAGGCATTACCCCGCGGCACGGCGTCTGAAGTGGCGAAGTTCTTCGTGCAGCACATCGTCCTCCGGCACGGCGCGCCGTCATGTGTGATTACGGATAGTGGAACATCATTTACGGCACAAATGCTAGAGGACATTTTCAGACTGAGCTGCACGAGTCACCGAAAAACAACGGCTTACCACCCACAAAGTAATGGACTGACGGAAAGGCTCAACAAGACCATAGCGGACATGCTGTCAATGTACGTGGACGTGCAGCACAAAACCTGGGACGATATCCTCCCATACGTCACGTTCGCATACAATACGGCAATGCAGGAAACAACCCGATTTTCACCTTTCCACCTTGTTTATGGACGCAACGTACAAACGATGCTTGACGCTATGCTGCCGTACGATAATAGCGATGCTCTTTCTCCAGAAGCCGAGCAATACACGCAGTACGCCGAAGAGGCTCGTCAACTGGCTCGCGTGAACATCGGTCACCAACAAGACGCAGATGCACGACGTTACAACCTTCGCCGTCGAAACGTCGCATACCACCCGGGTGAACGAGTGTGGGTGTGGACTCCTGTCCGACGACCAGGCTTGTCTGAAAAGCTTCTGAGCCGTTATTTCGGACCATACAAGGTTATCCGACGTGTGAGTGACCTTACATACGAAGTACTTCCGGACGGCACAGTGTCGTCACGTCGACAACATCGGCCCGAAACTGTGCATGTCGTACGACTCAAGCCGTACTACACACAATAGTCTCTGTGCTTGCGAGTTACTTCGCAAACGTGACAGTGATCTCATGTGGTGTTTTTTTTTTTCTTGACTCTTCCACTGGTGCTGTTGTGTTCGCGCATGGTCCAAGTGCTTGTGCGCCCTCTTTGTTTTCCCTGGCACTCACTTTGTCATTCTCTGCGTCAACGCGTGTTCTAATTATGGGTTTTTTTTTTCTTCTTCTTTTTATTTAGAAGCATCGAGTCGATGCTTTTTAAAAGGGGGGACTAATGCCGCATGAATTCGCGTGGTTTTCGTGTGGAAGAGGACGAAGAGGTTGGGATTGAGCCGCTTTTTAATGCCGCATGAATTCGCGTGGTTTTCGTGTGGAAGAGGACGAAGAGGTTGGGTTGGAGCAGTTTTTCTTTTTGTCCTAGCTTGACGAGCAGTTCTGCGGAAGGTTTCCTTGAGTGAGACAAGATTGGTGACAGTATCTACTCGAGTGCCCTCAATTGTAACGCGCACTTGGTTTCCACGACGAAAAAAAAAAAGTAAGACATCGATTGCAAGGCGCACTCATTTTTCTCATTGGCCTGCACGATCACACCACTCGGGAAAACGACTCCTTTCGGGAGCGTCTTCCGTTTCAATATGAGGTACGGAGGAAGCTTGTGCCTATCTGACGTGCAACGGAGCATTGCCGTCACTCTAGTTTTACTGTGGCCCGATGTCAGCACGCGAACTTGCATCGCCCCCTTCTTCTCGACGGTTGTGGTGCCAGGCACGTCGAAGTAAAGAGGCGTTTGATCGGCATTCCCGATTTGCCCAAGCAGGTAGCCGTTGTTGTGCTGCAAGTTTAGGACGAACCTCTGAAAACTGTGAAGCTTTTCTTCGTACTCCTCCGGCAACTTTTGGCATATGCTCGTTCGCCTTCGGAGGGAAAGAAGACTTTCCTCTTCATAAAGTTAGTTAACCAGCACCTGCTCGCTTTAAAATGGCTCCGCATTAGCCCTTTTTCTAAGGCTAACTGCATAGCCTGCACTTGGAGCAGTTCTGTCGTCACTGGCCGCTCACTGCTCAATCACATACTCGCCGAGCAGCTCTTCAATTTGCAGAAACCGACCCTGCTGTGGTCCGCTGAAGCCTTTGCGTGAATCTTTGCTGTCGACAATATTCTGCTTTTGTTTCCACCAGTCCCGCACGCACGTTTCGGGAACTTCGAACGACCGCGATGCGGCCCGATTTCCGTCCGTTTCGGCACACGCGATGACTTTTCTTTTAAAAGCGACATCGTGGTGCACTCGTCGAGTTTTTGGAGTTGGCCCTTCTATTTCGTCGATGCTAATGCACTACAAGATGACGAACTTCTCAACACACGTACGAAGTGCCGCACATGGGAAACACATAGGCAGAAATGGCCGACGCGCCACGCCGACGCATGTAAGGGGCGGCCATTTTGGAAATGCCGATGGCAATAGAATGACCGTATTCATTTTTTTCGTACTCGATTCTAACGCTTACGCGATTTATGAACTCGCTTAACCGGAAAAAATGTGCGCGTTAGATTCGAGTAATTACGGTATGTGAATATATGCAAACAATACTTTCGCATAGGACAAGGCTTCCCTGTTCTTGTGAACATCTGGAAGCAAGACTTTCCTATGACAAAAGGCTTCCATGGATATCCCTGCAGTTCATTCCCTCCTATGTCTGTGTATACATTAACATCTTGAAACAAGACTTACCTATGACAAAAGGCTTCCATATGGGTGAGAACATCTGAACAAGACTTCGGTATAGACAAGGCTTCTGTATGATGTCTGTGTGTACACAAACATCAGCAAACAAGACTTCCCTATGAGAAAAGGCTTCCGTATGATGTCTGTGTGTACACGAACATCTGGAAACAAGACTTCGTACGAAAAAAGCCTTTAATATGAATGCTAACATCTAACATCATTTTTATATGGATGCTAACATATTTACATCTGTGAACGCGACGTGTATGGGAAAAAAACTTCTGCATGGCTTCTGTACGGCTTCCGTATGAATGTCAGCATGACAGTTATATACAAATCAAAACGTCTAGAAGTCCTTGTTTTCTTCAGATTGATGTTCTTTCATGTCTTTGCCTATCAACACAGGAGCATGAGCACAGAAAGAAACGTAGGCAAGACCGAAGCAGTAGTGGATGTGCTCACCTCAAGCGAGAGTTCTTCCAGGGACCAGCCATTGGCCTGAGCCACGTACTGGCGTGTGGCCGTGATGTAGGCCTCTGGGTTGAACATGCCGCCCAGCCAAATATGCAGTGACTACGTGGAAAAGAAGGCAGATGGCATGGTGAAGAGAGATGCGACAATGTGCACTGTTATTTTCATTAAAAAATATTACAGAAATGTTCTTGTTGATTGTTCATACCTACACTTCTAGCTTAACATTTACAAGTTAGAAAAATTCTGTGCCTCATAGAATGCTTTTAATTACGTTCTAATGGTGATCACTAGGACCAGTTTGCCAATTCCCAGATTACACTGTGCAGCCGCAAGCACATCATAATAAGACATAAAATGCCTTATTTAGCTCTGATCGATCGTAACTTCGTTGAGTTATTAAGACTAACACTAAGCCATAATGGGGGCTCCAGATTAAACAGACTAAGTGAAATTTTTTCAACATGCGCCTATATGTAAGTACAGATGTATTTTCATGAGGCTTGTGCGAATAGTTAGTTTAGTCAAATAATTTTGAATCAAATTCGAACAGTAAATATGTATCACATATTATAAAGAAAAATGGTCATATTGGTCTCAGCCTAGATAACACACAACATTTTTAATAAATTGAAACAAGGCTTGTACAAATGCCTTTTTTTTGCATCAAAGAAAGGGGAAACAGCTTTGAATAGCAGCAGTATTTGACTTTCAATATAATACAAGTGATAGCCTGTAGAATATGTTACTTTTTCAAATTCGCCATACTTATAGCATATAAATTGGTATAACAAGCTTTTTAACTTAAAAAATTAATAGATTTGAGAATAATATACCCTCATTTAACCTTGAAGTGGGGCTTAGCAACAATGCCAATTTCACCACAGATATGTGTTTTCACAGCTTAGCACTGCATCACTGCAGTGAAACCACTTTGCAAAAAGTTACATTCGAATGAATGTAACTTTTACGGTGCTTTTACGGCTTAGCACCACTCCATAGCAGCGAAGCCACCTTTACAAGGTTTCACATGCGGATTATTATGCATTTATTCATTCGTTTCGATTCAAAATTTTTAACAATTTAAGCTCGATTTGAAGCGAATTCAAATAATGCATTATTCGAATATTTGAAGCATTCAAATATTCGCAAAAGACTAGTGTCTACATTTTGCTGATATACCATGGCTGGAAATTGAACCATCCTCTCTGTAATTAGCAGCACAAGTTGTACTGCAAAGCCGCTATTGTGAGTGAAAAGACCATTTTTCTGAGCAACACAGTGTCCAAAGACCAACCTTGAGAGCAGCAGCCCCTCCGGAGGTGCAGGCCTGGGAGACCCTCTGCAGCTGCTTGATGCGGTCCGAGAAGTCCGTCACCCACTGGATGACAGTGCAACCGGGAGAGACCGTGTACTTCTTCCAGTGGGCGGGCAGCATGCCTGCATCCACGAGTGATGATGCCAGCTCTCAAGTTTTCAAGCTTTTTCCTGACAGTGTTTTGCCATTAGGGTGCCTAACATATGTACATACTATGACGTTAAGGCGGCTTCTTGCACTCGCATGGCAGTTTCGAAATTAAACCACTTATTGGTAAACTAGTTCTGCGGGAGACCGCGAGATGGTAAAACGTCCATGAAACTCCTGTGTATCATTCGCTACCTTAGAAAAGTGATACAAAATATAACAAAAATGGCAACCATTCTGCAAGAACTTACCGTTTTTCCACACCTTAAGGGGGGACACGGGTCTTAGAAGGCCAAAAATTGCAAAAAAATCGACTTCTTGAAGCTGATGTTTTCGGAATCTGTACCTATTTTTGCACCTATCTGAGAAGTTTCTAGCTTCTCGCGTCATTATTTGGCGCAAAATCAATTTACAACATCCCTGAGAGATGAATGTGAGTGCAAATTGACGATAAAATCCCGCTTTTTCCATGCCGAACAGTTGCTGTTACACACGAGCTATCGTGTTCATTTTGGTCTCGTTTAGAAGGGTCGTTTTTCATCTTCAAGAGAGAGAGAGAGAGTGAGAAAGGAAAGTCCGGGAGGTTAACCAGATATTGGCATCTGGTTTGCTACCCAGCGCTCGGGGTGGGGAAGTAGGGGCAAGAAAGAGGGGTTAGATAAAGGAAAAAAAAACGCACGCGCACTCATAAAAAAAAACGAAAACACACACAGGAAGGGCGTCCCAGCTACAACCGTTCAGCAAGGCCAGTCAATCGCAAAAAGTGCAGCAGCGCTTTCAGGGCCCTGTTCTGTGAAGTCGCATCCTGACGATACTGCAGAATTTGCTGCTCCGACAGAGGCTGATCATCTAATTTGTCGAGTTCCCTGCGAAGGCATAGTCGCCGCCTACTATACGCTAGGCACTCACAAAGAACATGTTGAATGGTTTCCTTCTTGCCACAGTGGCCACAGGCTGCGGTGTCGGCCATCCCAATGCGGAAAGCGTAGGCGTTGGTAAATGCAACGCCCAACCACAGCCTACATAACAGGGTATGGTCTGCTCGGCGAAGCCTCGACGGGACTTGAAGACTTAGCGTAGGGTCAAGCGAGTACAGTCGGGCATGCTTGAAGTGCGGCTGATTCCATTGCGATGTGGTTTGCCGGCGAGCAAGTCTGCGGAGCTCTCGTGCAGCATCCATCCTAGAAAGTGGTAGTCGCAGTTTATGATCTTCTGTGTGGGCTGAGCGGGCAGCTTGATCGGCCCGTTCATTGCCGATGATTCTGCAGTGACTGGGCAACCACTGAAATGTAATTTGGTGCCCTTTCTCAGTCAGGTGGTGTATAACCTCTGCTATCTCTAGTACCAGCTGCTTGTGTGGTCCACGGCGTAAAGCTGATTGTAGAGACTGCAGTGCCGCTTTCGAGTCGCAGAAAATAGTCCACTTGCGTGTAGGTTGATCAACTACAAATTGCAACGCGGCACAAAGTGCTGCCAATTCTGCTGCCGTTGATGTTGTTGCGTGAGATGTCTTGAATTTAATTGTCGTGGCCAACCTTGGTATCACTACTGCTCCTGTAGAGCTGTCCGGCTGAACCGATCCGTCAGTGTAGATATGTGAGGAGTCTTGATACTTCTCATACAAGAGAAGTAGTGTGAGCCGGTGACGACAAATTGGCCTTTTTCTCGACGCCAGGTATGTTAATAATAATCATTGGTTGAGCGAGGCACCATGGCGGAGTCACAGGTCTAGCGGCAGGAGAGAACGAAGTTGGGATTGACTCACCATGTGCGGTCACTGTTTTGCAGTAAGATGTGCATGGTCGGACCACTGGTAGAGAGGCTAGGTGATGTCAAGGAGTTCGAGCAAGGTGTTGTATATGTGTCCTCAGCACTTCCACATTAATATGGGTCTTGATGAAGTTGTCCCTTGTGATGGCGATAGTTGCCGCTGTTGACGCACTTTGGGGCAAGCCTAAACATATCCGGAGTGCTTGAGCCTGGATACTTCGAAGCATTCGTACGCTTGTTTTACTTGCGTTGGTTAACACAGGTAGGCTGTACCGAAGGAATCCAAGGAAAAGAATCCTGTATAGTCGCAACATAGCAGTTGTGGACATTCCCCAGTTCTTTCCAGCGAAGAACTTGAACAAATGACTGCTTCCTGTCAATCGCCTTTTCATGTATGATACATGTGAGCTCCATGAGAGGTCTCTGTCAATTATAACACCTAGCAACTTGTATGACCAGAGGTGACGTATTCTTTCGCTGTTTATCAGAACGCTGTAGTTATGCATTGGTTTGCGCGTAAATGCCACTAGTGCACATTTCTCACAGGAAATTTACAGACCTCGTTGACGGAGGTAAATAGCAACTTGAGTGGCAGCTCTCTGAATTCGCGCTCGCAGCTGTACACGTGTTACTGCAGACATCTTCAATTTCCCGCCACCGCTGGCCCGCCTTGCTCATCGTTTTTTTTTAGGGGTGTGCGAATATTCGAAAGTTTCGAATATTCGTCGAATATTAAATTCGCACTATTCGTATTCGATTCGAAAAAAGTGTATTCGAAAAGTTTGAATATTTGACAATATCGAATGTTTGATTGGATTATCATGCGGAAAATAACTCTTCTTTAATATTTCCGCTGGGTTCAGACATATTAAAACGTTGCCCAGAGGGGCGATAAGCGTCAGAAGTGCACGGAGGCACTATGTCGGCCAGCGACGGTCAACAATCAGCAGCATAGTTGACGTTCGTGTAAACGTATTGCACGCTTTTCTTATGCCGCCGTAACGTGGTGCACTACCACACGTTCACTATGCGGGACCTCGTGTGCAGGAACGAAGCTTATCATATTTACTCGATTCTACCGCGCCCTAGGTTGTAACGCGCACCCGATTTCTACCGCGAAAAAAAAAAAAAAACGTAAGACATCGATTGCAACGCGCACCCATTTTTCTCGTTGGCCCGCACGATCACACCACTCGAAAAAACGACTCCTTTCGGGAGCATCTTCCATTTAAATATGAGGTACGAGCGAAGCTTTTGCCCATCTGACGTGTAACAGAGCATTGCCGTCACTGTAGTTTTACCGTGTCAGCACGCGAACTTGCTTCGCCCCCTTCTTCTCGACGGTTGTGGTGCCAGGCATGTCGAAGTAAAGAGGCGTCTGATCGGCATTCCCGATTTGCCCAAGCAGGTAGCCGTTGTTGCGCCGCAAGTTTAGGACGAACCTCTGAAAACTGTGAAGCTTTTCATTGTACTCCACCGCAAAACTTTTCGCATATGCATGTTCCCCTTTGGAGGGAAAAGCCTTTCCTCTTCATAAAGTTAATTAGCCAGCACCTGCTCGTTTTAAACAGGCTCCGCATTAGACCGTTTTCTAAGTCTAATTGCATAGCCCGCACTTGGAGCAGTTCTGTCGTCACGGGCCGCTGTGCCGCTCGCTGCTCAAGCACATACTCGCCGAGCAGCTCTTTAATTTGCGGAAACCGACCCTGCTGTGGTCCACTGAAGCCTTTGCGTGAAGCTTTGCTGTCGACAATCTTCTGCTTTTGTTTCCGCCGGTCCCGCACGCACGTTTCGGGAATTCCGAACGACCGCGATGCGGCCCGACTTCCGTTCGTTTCTGCACACGCGATGACTTTTTTTTAAAAGCGGCACCGTGGTGCACTCGAGTTTTTGGAGTCGGCCCTTCCACGCTGTCGATGCTAATGCACTACTAGATGACGAACTCCTCAGCACACGTACGAAGTGCCGCACATGGAAAACACATAGGCAGAAATGGCCGACGCACCATGCCGACGCACGTAGGGGGCGGCCATTTTGGATTTGCCGATGGCAATAGATTGACCGTAATTTTTTTGTTCGTACTCGATTCTAACGCGCATGCGATTTATGAACTCGCTTAACCAGAAAAAAGGTGCGCGTTAGATTGGAGTAATAACGGTAACCGTTGCCGCGTTGTCTCATCAAAACATCGCTTGATAACGCACGACCGTGCACGCGCGTGCTAAAGCAGAAACTTCGTCACCGTCGGCAAACGCTTCGGTTAGAAAACATAATAAGTGACAAAAAGAGTTCTAGTGGTAATTTGTACCATGACGTCGCATTTATTTCCTTTTTCGAGGAAGTTCCGCACGTGAGCAGTCACACAGTTATACAACAAGCTAGAAAGCGGTTAGTCCCAACTCGGGATTTTATTGCTAAGTTACGTCGTATTCCCGGCAAGTATGCATTAAATAACTTGGACTGCATTTTAATCAGTTTTATATATCTGTATATGCATATAAATATTTTTCGTGCTGGCCACCAGAGCGCATGAGTAGTGGTAGTGCGCCATGTAGTGCACAGTGCTACGTTAGTAGGGTCAGCGGCGTTGGCTAGTGCTGTTAGCCGCTACGATCAGTTCTGCTAGCTGCTATAAGTGCCATGGCAGATAGCGGAGGCTATGACGACTCGCCTGCGAAACGGAGGAACAATCAAGACACGGCGCCGAAACGAAGGGAAAGAAGCGCTATCTGGAAGCACTTTGTGAAGACATCGTTGTCGTTGGCGCAGTGCAAGACATGCGGCGCAACACTTAAAACGCCGACGGGTACGACTAGTCCTCTTGTTAACCATCTAAAACAGCACCCAACCGCGATGAAGGAGTACCGGATGACTGCAGCAGGTGCGCCAGAGAAAGACCAGTCAATGATATTTGATTTTGTGCACCGTACTGACCCTTTGTCGGAAAAGAAAACTCAAGCACTCAATGCCAAGGTGGCTGCCATGGTAGCGCTTGATTTGGAACCATATAGTTTTGTTGAAGACCGCGGATTTAAGGAACTCATGGCAGAGGCTGTGCCTAACTATCGCCTACCCTCGCGCACCACGCTTTCACGTACCCTTGTTCCACGCTTGTTTGATGACACACGGAAGAAAGTGAAGGACGAGCTCAGCAGTGCTTTTGAAGGGGGAACATCTGCAGTCACCTTTACCAGCGACATGTGGACATCACGCGCCAACGAGAGTTATGTGAGCTTCACTTGCCACCTTCTCACTCTAAGTTTTAGGATGAAGCGGTTCACGCTTAACACTCGCCACATGGAACTTGTCAGCCACTCCGCTGAAAACATTGCACAAATGCTTGTCGAGATGTGCGCGGAATGGGAAATACCGGATGGCTGCCGCAAATACATCGTCACAGATAACGGACGCAACATTCGTGCCGCGGTCAGAAGGCTCCCGTAGACTGAGCGCGCGTGTTTCGCCCACACCCTGCAGCTAGCAATTCACGATGCAATCTTCAACACACCGTCAATTGACCGTCTGTGCAAGAAAGCGAGGCACATCGTGGGCCACTATAAGCACAGCTCGTCTGCGCAAAAGAGATTAGATGAGTACCAGAAGAAGATGGGCAAGGATCCACTTCGTCTGGTGCAAGATGTAGATACGAGGTGGAACAGCCAATACCTAATGCTGTCCCGCCTCTTGGACTTGAAGGAGGCTGTCTCTGTTGAGCTAGCAACGTCAAGTAGCAGCATTGATGGTCTCTGCTCAGCAGAATGGAAAGAGGCTCTTGAAAATCTGGACGCACTGAAGCCCTTATATGATGCAACTGTGATAACTAGCGCAGACAAATACTCATCACTTTCCACTCAGATACCAATTATTTTTGGTATGCTAAGTTGCCTGAGCAACTTTAGTGGCACAAGAGGCTTTCATAAGGAACTGGCAAGGTCTCTCAATACCAGATTCCCCTTATATACCGAGGACAAAGAAGCATGCTTCGCTATGTTTTCGGACCCACGCTTCAAGTCAACGGTATTCAGAAACAACAAACAAAAGTTGGTGTGGCTGAAAGATCTGGTGCTTCAGGATGTTGCCCTATGCCCTGCTGTGAAAGTTGTGCAGCCAGCAGCAAAAGTGCAGGAGCCACAACAGTTTGTACAGCCATACTCTAATGTTTGGAGTGCATTTGATATTCTTGCAAGTAATCAAGTAGCAAGTACACCACTGTCTACTTCAGAATGGGAAATTAAAGCGTATTCTGAAGAAGCCCTACTGAAGAAAGACAGTGACCCATGTGACTGGTGGCGGACTGTGGGCACCTTCAGATAGCCCATTTTGGCAAAGCTTTGCCCCAAGTACTTGCCCATACCAGCCACTTCAGTTCCAAGTGAGCGTGCCTTTTCAGTGGCAGGGGAGGTTGTCTCTTTCGGAGGGAGCGCCTCCTGTCTGATCATGTGGAGCAACTCATATTCCTCCATGATAACATGTAGTCATTATGTTTCATGATAACAGCTAGTCATTACTTGCATTGTGTTCCAAATAACAGTGTATGTTGTGTTAACAGACAGGCTGTTGTGTATTTTTTTAGATAAATACATCTTAAATTATTGTTACTGTAGAGGCATTTGTCCTTTGATATTCGATTCGATATTCGAACATGAATATTCGTATTCGATTCGTATTCGAAAAATTTCATATTCGCACACCCCTAGTTTTTTTTGCAAAAACGCGTCATCGAGAAGCACTAGCGCGCGATTCCATAGGCTGCTTGGGGCACGTAACAAAACCTAGGCATCCAATTGGCCAAAGGGGGCTTTCGGCGTCTGCTTCACCATCATGACGCGCACGTACATGCACCATTTTGTCACGGTGCTACTGACTGCCTGCAGCAGTAAAGAAGTTTCGTGCTACAGTAATTTGTGAAGCGGGTGCGGCAGTCGTTTGTTCGCTGTGAACTTCGGAAAAAGCCCCACTATGGCTCAGGACGACAAGGATAACGAACTCGATGTGGTCAACGGCGGTCGCTGAGTCACCGATGTAGGCCCAACTCACGTACGAGCCCGTTGGTTGCCAACAAGGTTACTGAGAACGGCTGTGTTTTGCAGCCTCATCTGTTAAAGGACTGCAAGTAAAAAGCAGAAGTGAAACTACAAGAGGTATCAATCTTCGTAGTGACGGAACGGAAGCGCAGTCTTATCGCTAAACGCGCCGATGCTGCGACTCCCCTGCCTAACGAAAGGACTTTGAACTGGGTGACGAGTACGTCGTGTGTCGACGAACAACAAAAAGCCAATCCGTTTGCGGTGAACATGCTCGCCGCCCCCGCAATGGAGGCTACTGGCAACAGGTAGACTGCTTTTAACAACGTGTTCGCAACGTTGTCACTATCTCCGCTCAAAAATGCAGTAGTCTTACGTGAAAAGGAAACTAACACCTCGGCACTCGTGTAGCCTTGAAATCGATGAGCGAGGGAGCAACTTTGGTTCGTGAGATTTACAGGTAACTCATTCTGGACAAGCCGGAAAACATCGCTGCGTTATTCAACGGATCGCGGATGACGCGCGCACATTTGTCGCACATCGCCGACGGTACAGTCACCGAACTGATAAGCAGCCTCGCGGCAGACGAGCACACGGCGACAACTTGCTACAGGACTAGAAGAAACGACACGCTCGTGCCAACAATCCGTCCTATTACATTCCCAGTGCATATTAACTGACTAAAAGTATGTGTGTCATGATATTTTTTCCTTGGAATGGCAAAATAAAGTTTTAACCGCATTATTCTCGAGCACAAATTTTGACCACTTTCTTTTGCTTGTTCGGTAAAGGTGGACCTAGGACAGCTAGAGCTGTAATTGTTTTTGCATAATGTAGCTAAATATGCACAAAAAACAATGCTAGGAGCCTATTTCTAATGGACAGCTTCATTTTTTTATTTTAATATCAAAATTTCTGTATTTGGTTACATGCAAAGAACATTAATGTGCTGTAATTCTAGAAGTACTCATTCAATTTTCGATCAGCTTGCAGCATTGCACTCCTTAGCCTTTCTAGCATTCATTTATGTGTCAATGACTATGTAATTATAAGTACATACGTTTTTACAGTTTAAAATGATATAATTCTTTGTTTTCTTCATATTCTCTAAATGGCAATTTTGTACACCCTGCATGAAAATTACTGCAATATATTTGAAACTATTGAAACTATAAATTGTGTATTTGAAACTAGAAATTGTGTAAAAAGCGCTTTGCAACCTTGTTTCATTTTGTTATTTAGTGTGTTTTATGTATGCTCACCCTGCTTGGACTTTTTGTCTGCAGTATTCTATAAATAAATACCGTATTTACTCGATTCTACCGCGCCCTCGATTGTAACGTGCACCCGATTTCCACCGCGAAAAAAAAAAAAAAAACGTAAGACATCGATTGCAACGCGCACCCATTTTTCTCGCTGGCCCGCACGATCGCACCACTCGAAAAAACGACTTTTTTGGGGAGCGTCTTCCATTTAAATATGAGGTACGGACAAAGCTTGTGCCCATCTGACGTGTAACAGAGCGTTGCCGTCACTGTAGTTTTACCGTGGACCGATGTCAGCACGCGAACTTGCTTTGCCCCCTTTTCGATAGTTGTGGTGCCAGGCATGTCGAAGTAAAGAGGCGTCTTATCGGCATTCCAGGTTTGCCCAAGCAGGTAGCCGTTGTTGCGCCGCAAGTTTAGGACGAACCTCTGAAAACTGTAAAGCTTTTCATCGTACTTCTCCGCAAAAGTTTTCGCATATGCATGTTCCCCTTCGAAGGGAAGAGCCTTTCCTCTTCATATAGTTAATTAGCCAGCACCTGCTCGCTTTAAACTGGCTCCGCATTAGACTTTTTTCTAAGACTAATTGCATAGCCCGCACTTGGAGCAGTTCTGTCGTCACGGGCCGCTGTGCCGCTCGCTCCTCAAGCACATACTCGCGGAGCAGCTCTTTAATTTGCGGAAAGCGACCCTGCTGTGGTTCACTGAAGCCTTTGCGTGAAGCTTTGCTGTTGACAATCTTCTGCTTTCGTTTCCGCCGGTCCCGCACGCACGTTTCGGGAACGAGCGCGATGCGGTTCGACTTCCGTCCGTTTCTGCACACGCGATGACTTTTCTTTTAAGGGAGGATGCTACACCTTCCAAAAACTCTTTTATTTTTGCGAGTACCTCAGTCAAATTTGGAGAGCCTATGTAGATTTTACTGCTGATTTCAAAAATCTAATTCTTTTTTTGCTGTGACAATTAGTTTTAAAGATATAATGAACTGCGACTTTTTCAATTAAGGCCTAATTAGCTAATTAACTGTAACTTGGATATTGATGTGCAACCTATAGAACCAATTCGGTATGTTCACAGTGTGCAATAAAGTATAAATCATTGTTCTGGGCTATTTCGAAGCAAAGTTGTGGGATGTTGAATATGACATGAAAAATTTCCCCATCTACACTTGAAACAAAAGATCCATTTAGAGAATTTTCTCCAAAAATTATTACAATAAAACTTACTTTACGACACATCCCCTGCATTTATCTTCGAAACAAAAAAGAAATCGTAATGATAACCCAGATAGAACAAGAGATATTGCTCCGGCATAATGGGAAGCACATGAAAATTGTCGTTTTGAGAAATCGAGAAAAAACGTGGGCACACATTTTTATTGCAGAAGATGCAACAAGACAACCTCAAAACGCACCAGAAGCATAGTCTGAATGCATTCTGTGCTCATGCCTCCTCTTCACTAGCTTCCGGAGTTCCAATGAGGCTGTTCTTTTCTTGTTGGAGACAATGCTGCGACGGTGGTCTTTTTCTCTCGCTCTCCTGGCACCAGTACTTGTCGCATTCATGTCCATTTCACCTAAGATTGCCGTTGCAGAATTCAAATTGCCCGTGTTGAAGCGCAGCACTGCTTCTGCAACAGCTGCTTCAACAGCGAACAGGGACGCATGGTGCTCCTTGGGGGCCAAACTCCAGATTACCGAATGTAGGCTCTCGTTGGAGTTCTGCGTTTTGCCGCGTTCGCACCTCTGAAGCAGGGCTCTTTCCGAAAGCCGGGTATAAACCGGTAGTAATGCCTCCGCCACGTCTTTCGGTAGATTGTAGGCATGCCTGGGGTCGGGCTCACCCTTTGCTTTTGCGGCATTGTGCCGACACCATGAAGTTTCACCAGCTGGGCACAGACTGTGGTCCGAGCATTCATCAGTGGAGGTGACGTGGCGGTATGTGGCCATCACAGCCTTTTGCATCTCGCCCACGTCACCTTCATGCGATTTCAGAGCCCGGCCATAATATGTGCTCAGCCTGGTGATCAGCTCACCTGTGAGCCTGCCTTTCCCACCAAGGCCTCTTTTCCCATCGCACTTTTGTTTCTGCACCAGGTTTCTCAATGCGGTGCCCATCCGTTTCTGTACATGATTAATACAGTCTTCCTTCTGCACGTCAATGTAACCTTACACCTTGGCGTCTTGTATGGCGCAAAATGTCCTAGAGTCTCCATCAGACAGCATAGTTGTGTAGCGCAGGCCATGGCGTTCAAGCGACCTCTGAAATAGAATTAGAGCCGCCTCCACTTCCATTTGCCCCGCTTTGCTGTTCGTATTTTTTTGGCATTTGTGGTTAGCCTTCCATTCTTGATAGCCCTCACTACTAGGCTTTGGGCCCACCTCGCAGCCTAGGCAAAAGTTGGAAAGAACGACGTAGTCCAACACGTAGCCACTAAATAATTCGATAACTGTGCCCACTCGCGTCTTCCACGTGCCGTCGTAGCTAACAACAATATTGCCCCGGTGGCCGAAGCACAAGTCATCATAAATTGTTCTAACCTTTTCCGCACATTCGCTCATAGCGGACTCAGCCGCTCACGTTGCAGCGGGTGCCAGCGTGTTCTTCAAATGCCGCTGAAACGTCTTGTGGTGCATACCGCGGTGTGAGATGCCCATTGTTGCGAAAATATCGTTCATTTTCGTTTGGCCGTTGCCGGTAGCCACCATCGCCCTCGAAGCTAGAAGATTTACTTCAAACGGATTGCACGTTTTCGTGCCGTTCGCGCAGGGCGAAGTCCATTCATTCGCGATCTCGCCGCACCTTTCAAACTGCACTAGCACTTTCACGGCAAGTCCGTAGTCCCGATCCCCTCTGACGATCGTAGCCGGTCCGTGGCAGGCTTTGCAACACAAGGCACCCATTATCGCGTTTAGGATATCTAGATGCATAAGCAGATAAGGAGCAGCGTGGTCCGAGTCCTGTGCGGTTGCCTCGCTACAACTCGTGGTGAAAAAGTCAATTTTCCGTGCAGTTGCTGGCGCCGATGAAAGCCGGTCGAGCGTCGCTTTCTCCCGGGCATGATTTTCTTCAACTTCGGCGTTTGTCACCACCTTGGCGTCGATTCGTAGTCGTCCGGAGTTCGCTTCACCGTCATCGTCGTCGGAGGCAACGCGCTCGGTCGCACCATCGCTGAACGGCCGCGGAGCGTCGACACATCGTTCGTCGGAGTCAACCAAGGGCTCTGATGACTTCGTAGACTTTCTCCCACGACCTTTGCGTTTCCTGCGACCAAATGCGTGCACGGTCCGATACTTTTTTGCGTTTTCAGGCATGGCGATACGATCAGAAGCTTGAGAGTGCTCTGCCGATTTCGAGGCGTCACAGCGGTAACCCTTTCAAAATGGCGTCGGGTCGCGTATGCAGGCGCAAGCCGCGAGCTTCCAGCCAACCGGAAAGCGCCATTTCAGTCACGTGCGCCGTTTAGCCAATGGTAGTGAGCGCGGCTCTTCGTCTTTGAGGCCCCGTTTTTCGAGCCGGGGAAACGCTCAATGTTGCTTACTGAATAAAAAAAAAACAGCTGAAAACGCGTTCTTTCAAACAAGACCAAAATGGCGCCGATCGAGCGCGTAGCTCCCGCGTATCGTAGAGCCGAAACCTGCGCTATTCGCCCTCAATTTAAAGGGCAGGACGCCCGTTTTCGGTTTTTTAAAGTTGAATAACGATAAAAGTTGATGGTATTCGGCTATGAAATTTTGTAAATAGGTGCGCAATGATGTCGGGAACGCGAAAAGAAGGTCCACGAAAACTCGATTTTTTGGCTGATTTTCGGTCCCGAAGTGCCGCGTCCCCCCTTAAAAGCGGCATCGTGGTGCACTTGAGTTTTTGGAGTCGGCCCTTTCACGTCGTCGATGCTAATGCACTACTAGATGACGAACTCCTCAGCACACGTACGAAGTGCCGCACATGGTAAACACATAGGCAGAAATAGCCGATGCACCATGCCGACGCACGTAGGGGGCGGCCATTTTGGATTTGCGATGGCAATAGATTGACCGTAATTTTTTGTTCGTACTCGATTCTAACGTGCATGCGATTTATGAACTCGCTTAACCGGAAAAAAGGTGCGCGTTAGATTCGAGTAATTACGGTAAATAAAATTACAAATAGCAGAATATTATTTTTTTTTTGCAGCATGAATCTGTATGTTTGGAACACACAACATAGGAATCAGATTTTGATTTCTCTTGATGCAAGTTTTTAAACTAGTCTTTTGTGTGACTACACAATGGCCACATTTAGGGCTGTGAAGTTTAGTGTACTGTAAAGTAAGAAATAATGACCCAATCAAAAAAGTGCTTCCTATGTTGTATGTCTTATGCTTTCTACTGTCAATCCCTATGTCATTTACCGTATTTACTCGCATAATCCTCGCACTTCTTTTGCCGGAAAACCAATGCAAATTTGGGGGGTGCGAGATTTACGTGGGGAAAACTTTCCACAATAACGTAGAGAGCGAAAAAGAAGTGGCCGCAAATCGGGATTCTCACGCCAGCAACTTACAGCAAGCTTTAAAAAGTACTAATTAGAATTTACCTCAACAATAAAAGCCAAGGTTCAACACAAGAGAAGATTTATTTGAGACACAAAAAGTGGAAGCAAATAGTTGAGAATTAGAATACCACACGCAAAGCTTGTGGGCGTCGTGGGCGTAGCAGTAGCGATCGTCTTTAAACAGGAGCCCTCAAAAGGTAAGCGTAGGACGTCAGTATTGGGCTGATGGCTATTTTAACAGAATAGTCCGCAGTTTCCTTCTGAAGAAATAAAGTTTACCATCAATCTCAGTTTTAGGCACCCGGCAGGCCCAAGGAGTCTTGGTGGCTTTCAGCTGCCGTCACCAGTAGCGAACACAAAACTCGCAGGCTCCGAAGGGCCTACCGGCGGCCCTGTTGTCGTTGTTTAGTGCATGATCCATCACTTGCAACTTGAAGCAGCCGTGTAGCTTCAGCATCGCCCCATAACGTGCCAAGATTACCGACACAACAAACAAAACACGCCGCAACGTGCACTGGCCATTTCAGCTTGGTTTGGATTGGATTGAATCTCTGTGCAATAGTACGCTTCATGCTTAAGAGATTTTATCAGTGGCTGGAACGAGCAGACGAGGTTATTGCGGCAGTTTTCGGAGGTGCGATAATTACTCGAGGAAAAAACAACATCGTATTTTTCTTGGGCGATGTGGGGGGTGCAAGAATTATGCGAGTGCGAGGATTACGCGAGTAAATACGGCATAAGTTTTTGACAGGTGGTTATTTTTCTATTGTGGTAAGAACAATAGAAATTGTTATCTTGATTATTTAATTAACTAATGAAGCTACAAAAAAAATAAGTACATTTTTAGAATCAGGAGAACAAACTAAGTAAGCATGTCAACTTTTGTCACATTTGGTTCAAAACTAAAAGAGAGAGATCCAAGACCTATGGCCCCCCTTAAAATGAAGCTATGAATCGATACCAGTAAACTTTGCTTCAGTTCCTTAATAAAGCCAACAGCAACAACGTATAACATAAATTCAGTAGACTAGGGCATTAAAGAGATGTGTCATCAAAGCACAGCAACAAGGAGACAGAACTGACGTAAAAAAAAAGGAAACAATTATGCTTTCATAGCTTCCCAATATGAATTGTAAACTAACATAAAAAGTGGCGCCTTCCTTTAAGGATGTGCCGCCCTTACCCTTGGCGAGATCGGCAATCATGGTCCTATGGTAGTTGGTTTGACGCCGTTCACCCCGACAAATGCGCACCATGTCTTCCAGGTCAGAGCGTACCACCTGAACAAGAGACAACAAGTGTCTAAACAACAGGCAGGCCTATTTACACACGCTAAACTCATTCCACAGTGACTTTGCGGACTCCGAGTAGGTTGGAATTAAAAGACAGGATCAGCCACGGCTAGGTTGAATAGTTTGAAAAGATGTGCTGCATGATAGAGGCAAGCAGGACGATTGCAAAGAAGGTCAAGGCAATAGCTGACAGTAATTTAGGCCTTTGCCCATTACCTGATGTAACCATAACAACATAATCATAAGGAAAATTGTAGTGAATGATCGAACTGTCAACTAAGAAGTGCCCAGGTTCTCTACATCTAAATAAAGGTACATGAACGTTATTCCATGTCACACCCAACGAAATGCAATGTCACAGCATGGAATCAAAATTTCCCTCTCATGCTGCTCAGCAGCACAGTTTGATAGTCACCAAGTCACTATGGCAGACAAATTCAGCAGCAACTACTGATATACGAAATTCGAGCATGAGCAAGAAAGAGCCGCTAACATCTTTGATTTGGCTATACATTCAGCAGTGCAGTAATGTTGTCTTTTAGGTTTTTCCTTAATATGACATACCAGAACTTATCTCTTTACAGTACAATCTTGACCCACATACTCTAGAATCTTGATGGCACAATTTCACATCTTGCATGCTTACAAAGCCCTTACAAGCCTTGTAAGAGGAGTTAAGTATGGGGCCAGTCACAGCAATCATGCATAATAAATATGTAATATCACACAGAATCTAATGGCGTAATGCATGCAAAACTTCACAGACATGTTAGAAGATTACGTAACTGCAGGCTCAACATGACTACTGAAGAGAACGATTACTGGAGCACAGCGCTAGCCCTACGAAATGAGAGAGACCCAAGTTCGTTTTTTTTTTTTTTTCACTGGTCCCGTACCTTGAGCAGCTTGGAGCCCACGTTGACCTCCCGCTCGAGGCAGCGGTAGAGCGGGTCGCCGATATTGTCCTTGGTGCGGCGCAGGCTCTGGAGGCTGGGCGGAAGCAGCCGCAGCCAGGTGGAGCCCGATTGCTGCAGGGTGGCCATCCAGGCAGGTCGGCCGTCGCCCGGCACGGCCCTCTCGCCCTCCTCAGCCGCCACGTAGGCTGGCTCGTCGTCGTCCTCTAGCAGCTGCATCTTGAGCAGCTTCGCTATCAGGTCGCTCCCTGGGTTGGCAAGAGGAGGGAGGACAGAGGTCAATCAGCGTCGTGCATCATCCGTCTGATAGGCACCCATAATCGACGCTTCATTATAAACAGACTCCTGCTGTTAAAACTTGGTATGTTCAGTCTTCGGCCCCATCAGAAAACATTGCGCTTCATTTTTACCCATTAACGGCTCTACCAAAACTGAAACACTTGTCACTGTTTTACTTATTTATAAAAAATAAAATTTAAAGAAGAAATCGTTCCCCACCACCTCTTTCTTTATAGAAGTACTTGAATAAATTCAGGTGTCATTTGACCACTGTGCGTCCGGAAAGAAAGCAATGAGGCCATTTTCGTCATTTCTTCTGTTGCGGACAGGTGAATGTCGCACATCACGGATGAACGATTACGTGCGCACTACTGCAGTATCAGGGCGCAGAATCGATCAGTCTCTGCCAGGCGGTGCTGCTGAATACGAGATCAATGCAAGAGAATACGTGAAAGTGAACAAGAATAAGCTAATAGTGCGTCATTTCATTTCAGTACAAAGCAAGTGAAATGACAAGAGCGCAATTAGCGCAGCAATGAACTTTTTCTGAAAACTTTCCATGAACAGCTATACTGTTTATCTGGAACCTGACAACACCAATGCCCACTACCACACAACTACTCACCGAGACAAACACGTGATCACGGAAGATAGACTCGATTGTTTTCTGCATTCAGCAAAAATGACGTGAAAAATGTGTAGCAAACCACCAATGGGACCTTAAGCCATTAAAACAATTTAGTGGCCATCGGCAGTCACACGTGTTGAAGTTAATGCTGGCATAAACTTGGTGACCAGTGCGATGACTGGACATTACCGATGTACTCTGGAGTGTCGCACTCCAATAGTGGCTGTCCCTCGACGATAATGCTTAGATAACACGACCATTAAACTCTAATAATGAACAAGTGTACAATATTCAAAAATAATTTTTCTTATTCTCGAAGCTAGCTGTGACTCTATTTCTGGTTTACCTATATACTAGCTTTCACAAGACAAACATGTGCAAATTGACAATGTTCTTACCATACCTTACTCCGAGTACGGTTAAAGTTCTGGTGTGATATACAGTGCAACCCACTTATAACAATCTGTCAGTTATAAGGACCTTATTTCGGTGCACTTACGATTTTCCTATGCTACACTTTGAAAGTAAGTACAGATACAGCGAACATTTTTCAGCACCTCCTACTTATACAACGAACATTTCTGACATGGTCACGGTAAAAATATAGCCCATACGAAGCGAAAAAAAAAAGGTAAAATAAACATTCTGAAGCATGTGATAGGAGCACTCGCGTGTGCACTGCTGCAGTTTGCTTGGGACGAAAGATATCACAGAACGCGGCGAGCACCGCACGCAGATTTCGGACATTGTAAGTGAGGCGGTTCACTTTCCAGACGTTTCTTCACAGACAGACTAGAAAAAAGGGGGATAAAAACTAAAAGAAAAATAGAAGGCAGCATAGAAAATTGCGATCAGCGTTCGCACACGGCGAACTTTTCTGACGCTGTTCTCGGCATCTACAACCGCCGACGATAAACCATCAATTCCTTCGAATGTAAGAAGCCATAAATGCGAGAAGCAATAGCTTTTGTTGTGCGAGTGTTCCCTGCGAGGCTCAACTCTTCGACACCACCACGTTGTCGGCTTTTTTCTATGGCGCGTTCTACGGACGCCTTCGTTTGCTGCCGTGCGCTTGGCACGTCTTCTTCCTTAGACGAGCGTCACCAGTAATACCAGTAAAAATACAAAAAGTCGTAGCGTTGATCGCGTAGCACGAGCGGAAAGCAGACGGACACACGCGCGAGACGAGAGCCAGCGGCCAACAAACAACAACGAAGAAAAAAAAACTAATCGCAGTCTCATTGGCCGCATCAGCCAACAGGACGCGAGAGACAGGGGGCTCGCTTGGCTCGCACGCGCTCCGGCCATTGAGTGATCGGGAAGGGGGCTTCAGAAAAAGGCCGCGGGCAGCCGTTCCTTTCATGTCAAACCATTTTGAAGGGTGACGAAATGTGCAAAAAAAAAAAAAGAACTTCAAAACTAGCTCAAGATGACGGCGATCAGCCAACTGCTTCGCCAGCGGCACGTGCGCGAAGTTAAAACAAATTTTACCTTTCACGGAGCGTTTTGCAACACCCGTAGCGAATTTATAACAAATTTTAACGCATTTATTATTAGAATTTAGCATTCACAATTTCCGAACACATGCGTATAGGAATAAAAATTTGAAAAATTGACTTTTTGGACATTTTCACCATTCTAAGGCCCACCTCCCTCCTTAAGGGTTTTCACCTTTCGGTAACGGCAAAGACCGATCGATTAGTGATAACGACTTCCCCGTGGTCGTGGCAATGCTTTAACGAATAAGCATAAAAAAGGGTGAATGCGAGGTGGCCGGTGGCAATGAACATGCTATTCTGACTCACTGCCGGCGAGCTTATCGCAGTCATCTGCACATAAGTGCTCGGCGGAGTAACGGTCGTACAAGCACATCATGGTGCCATTCACAAGTTTGCTGCCGCAGCGTCGTGCAAGGCCGCTTGCACATGTTGCTCGCAAAAACCGAACAGGCTACCCTCCGCACCCTAGCACGATCCCGAGTGAAACATGTGCGAAGAACGCAGAAACACGCGTATAAATTGGACTGCAAGCGAACTGGCATGTGACGGCAAGAGTAGCTAGGGTAAGCGACAAACTGCAGGCAACTAGCCATGGAAATACTGGTTCGACATCAATGAATTGCGATTCAGTGGAACAGAGTGAGTTCATTGCGAACGGGCGTAGTTTAACACGCCAAAAGCCTTAACTTGTCAGCTGTGGGGTTGTTCGCACTTTTTAATAAAAAATACAAACACAAAAAAACGTTTCGACCACTATGTGGCTGTTTTTATGGCCGATTCCATATACAACGAACTACTGATGTAACGAATATTTATCGCGGCACTTTCGAGTTCGTTATAAACAGGTTCGACTGTACATGAACGGTAGCTCTTTATATTTTGCTTTTTTTTTCTAGCCTAGCAAGTTTCAGGCTTGATTGAAGCTTCCAAAAGAACGTTATGTTCCATTAAGCTCAGCTTTCGCAATTCACGAAGTAAGCAAGCATTTTACCTCTGTTGGTGAGCAACACTTTCTCGGCGTTGTTCGGCAGTCCGAGCCACGACGGTGTTTGCCGCTCGGTCAGCGACTCCACCCAGTGTAGAAATTGGTCCCGCCTGCAGAACAAGCAAATGAGGAAGTGTTTTACAAGTGTAAAGGAAAAACAACCACCCAACGAAGCCTTACAGCTTGCTTTTATCGCAAAGCGTGATCATTTATCACAAATGCAGTAAGCTTGGTAAAGGAAAATTGAATTGAGACGTAAATGGTCACAAGGTTTTTTACTGTTGCATGCGAAGCAGTAGCTCTGGCTTATCAGGCAAGAAACTTTCAGAAAGTGAGCCACTTCAAGTTTGAGCCAAGATGTGCTTTGTTTAAAAAAAAAAAACATAGCTCTTACTAACAAAAAGAAACTCAGAATTACATATGACTGTGGCATCGCTACACAAATTCAGTACCAACATTCATTATTTGATTTGCTGACTTCTTTCGTGGACCTACTTGGCTGCTCTTGAACACTGCGCAAGACACTGAGCACTTTAACATGCATGTCTTGGGTGTTCCATTGCAACAAACACAAGTAGAATGCTTTCACGCTATGTGAACAGCCTTTACACCGTGACTCGAGACTTGACTCTCGCTCTATGCAAATGCCTTCACTGTACGTGCATGGCCTCGACTCAAAGTATTCTATATGACATAACTCTGAAGCCTTGATTCAATGACCATAACTCTGCAGCCTTGACTCCACGACTGGTCTTGGCTCTTGACCTGTGTGAATAGTAGTGCCATATCACGTTGCTGGAGAAAAAGTTTGAACAGGACTTAACGTTAGAAGAAGGTCTCCAGTGGCGTCTGTTTGACCACTGTTATCAAGGTCTAAGGAGTCGAAGATTGATAAAAATACAATAATACAGAGCAACACACCTGATACCCTCCGGGCTGGCGATGCCCTTGTCGAGGCTGTCTCCCGCATTGGGCTCAATGAGCATGAAGTCCGGCTCGAAGCTCTTGGCTGTGAACAGCTTGCTCAGGAAAGAGTTCAGCAAACGCTGCAGTAATGAGAGGTGAATCATAGTTGCAAACGAAAAACAATGTTTCTCACTAGTGTGCAGCTGCAAACTCAAGAGCTGTACACGCATGCATTCATCGATATTAGTCCTATGATGGCATGATCACCTTCCGCCACTGAATCATTATCATCATCATCATCAGCCTGACTACGTCCACTGCAGGACAAAGGCCTCTCCCATGTTCCGCCACTTAACCCGGTCCTGTACTTGCTGCTGCCAATTTATACCTGCAAACTTTTTAATCTCATCTGCCCACCTAACCTTCTGTCTTCCCCTAACCCGCTTTCCTTCTCTGGGAATCTAGTTAGTTACCCTTAACGACCAGCGGTTATCCTGTCTACGCGCTACATGCTCGGCCCATGTCCATTTCTTCTTCTTGATTTCAGCTATGATATCCTTAACCCCCCTTTGTTCCCTAATCCACTCTGCTCTCTTCTTGTCTCTTAAGGTTACACCTACCATTTCTCTTTCCATTGCTCGCTGCGTCGTCCTCAATTTAAGCTGAACCCTCTTTGTAAGTCTCCAGGTTTCTGCTCCATAGCTAAGTACCGGCAAGATACAGCTGTTATATACCTTTCTTTTGAGCGATACTGGCAATCTACCTGTCATAATTTGAGAGTGCTTGCCAAATGTGCTCCACCCCATTCTTATTCTTCTAGTTACTTCAATCTTGTGGTTCGGCTCCACGGTTATTACCTGCCCTAAGTAGACATAGTCTACTTAGGGCAGGTAATAGTCTACTGAATCTGGGTCACACAAATGTTGAATTCCAATGGCAGATCGCGAGCAATGGGTCAGATTGCAAACAGAGCGTGCAGGTCCGAGTGGGATTGCACTTCATGACGGAAGCAGTTGGTGAGAGGAAATCTGGCGAGGGAGCACGAGAAGGTGCGAGAGAGCGCAAAGCGTTTTTTTAGTTGTCAGCGGACTGCCATTGGTGATCGGATGAAAGGTGGGCACACAGAATACGTCACGTGAACTTCCGGTCAAATTCGCCGATTTCGGCGGAGCAAGAATTCTTGCTCCAAGAAGCAATCCGTGATCTGTAGTTGCTCTCAATCTGCCATTGGAACACACAAATCACACTCCCAATCCGTCTTTGGAATGTGATTGCTCCTATCAGAGCAGAAAGACTTGATCTGGATCTGCCATTGTAATTCCACAAAAGATGCAGTGGGTATTGAGTGCACTTAGAGTCCCTTTGTAGGAAGCTTTTGGAGCAAGTTAAGAGGCCACTGCTGCAAGAAGGCTGTGTGTGGATACAAATGTATGGCACTCAGTTTCATTCGAGGCTGCCCATAAATACCTTCAAGGTGATGAACCTATTTAGAACTAACAAACAGCATGCAAGATGACCAGCATGGCAATAGCCCCAACGAAGGAAACTAATTTAATTGTAAGCACTGCAGAAGCAGTGACACAGAAAAACTGTTTATAGTGGGACGTTTTTGATTTTCCTCCGTACGAGCTTCACTGCTACAGTTCAGCGAGTAGCCATAAAATTGTTGGCTATAATTCAAACACAAAATTTTTTTTTAAATAATACAGCAGGCCTTACGCTAGTGAATATTGTGTTCCAGCTTATAGCAATTTGTAGTGTTTTTCCTCAGCGTAACAATGCTCCGATGCATGCACACATGCTGATTCATAAATCAAAGAAGTCCACAAGTGCCATCCTATGCAGCACACAGAATGCCACAGCTGAGTTGTAAGAAGGAAGTTCAACAAAGAAGGACTGGCTGTTGCTCGCATAAAAACTTAAAATGACTCTTCACTGGCAACACACTACAAATGAGCGATTGCTCCTGAAAAGTTAAAAGCAGTGAATAAAAGCTTGCCACTCACCTGATCAAAGTCATTGTCAATCTTGCCTCCATAGATGCACTGGCCGAAAAGAATACGCAGCGCATTCCAGGGTACCTTCTCTGGTGGCAGATTGGTGCGTCCCTGCGCAGAATCAACGTAATGCAAACACTTTCATGGCCTGAAACAATTTTAATGTGGGAATGGTACAGCTTAAATGAGCATGCCTTGGAATGCTCACGTGTTGAAGTGTGAACACAAAATATGCTGAGCAATGTCATCACAGGATGAATAAAAATCAAGGTGCTGACCTGCAAATGGTAGTTTATTGCAGTTAGCAGTTTCCACTCAAGGGGGGACGCCGCTTTGATATCGCGAAAAAAGACAAAAAATCTATTTTTTTTAAACGAGTTTTCAGTTTCTGGAACCCTTTTTCCATCCGATTCCAAAAATATCTACACTGAAAACCGCGCAGAAGTGCCTTGAAAAATTAGTTTCACCCTCCTAGGTAGCGAACGTTTTTCTAAAAAAGGCGAGAAAACATAAATTTTAAACAAATTATAGCTTCGCAAGGGCGCGGCCAGGAGCAGTCTTCTTGGGCTCATCAAAAAGAGCGTTTCTCCGTGTTCAAACTTCCTGCCTCAGCTGGCTACTCCCTTTACAATCAAGCGCACAGAAAGCAAATATTTGAAGGCCATTTTGAAGCCTCTGATTTCCTGTAGCCGCCATGTTGCCCCAGCTCGCCTTGGCATTGACCCGATGCTCGCTCTGGGAGATCGACGTCTGCTGCTTGTGCGTTGTGAGGATATGGCTGTCGAAAATCGCTTCTTCGTGACGTGTTAGCAGCTCGACGATAACTTAAAATATAATTACGCTTTAGTTAGGAGCTGTAAGCGGATGCATGATCAGATTACTAGGAGAAGGCGCGCAGTCTACGAGCACAGCGCGTCATCGAAGTCGAGTAGTCTTTTAGGCCAAACTCTACTGACGGCGAGACTGCGGGCAAGAATGACGCGCTAGCGCACTCGTGGTGACGTGCATCGTCGCAAGCAACGAAGCTGTAAGTGGATTCACGATCAGATTACAACGAGCGGGCACGCGGTCTACGAGCACGGCACGTCATCGGAGTTGTCTTTAGGCCTAACTCCGCTTACAACGTGATGAACTTTGCGAGCAAGAACACTTCGCTAGAGCACTCGTGACGTGTCTCTCCGCATGCAACGAGGCACATCACTCGTTAGCTCCTCGGAACCGTGGACGGCCATTTTATGCATGGACAGCAGACCCCCTGTCAAGCTCGTCCTCCTCTACTGTCTAGGATTACTGGGAACAGCGGCTAGCAGTTTCGCGCGTCACCATTCCAAAATGCGATAACAAGCGCAGTGCGCGCCAGTTTTTGTCATCGTAGGTACACATTTCACACATCGTCACCGAACACTGCCTGCAAGTGCATCACGTGCTGGCTGTGCTTTTCGCGTGACCGCGCACTTCACGGTCATGTGGAGGGCTGTCAATAAGCTTTTGTGATGCGATTTAGACGTGCTTGGAGCCTTGCTTGGTATCGCCGCGAGTGTCTATGAATTTTCTGAGCCAATGCAAGCCTTGTAGATTAGTGTTTTCGTGACCGTCTGTACGATGATGCGTTTCAAGGCTAGTGTGGCAAAAGAGCATGTATGAAGCAGGGGCACGAGTATTTATATGCCCGACTCGCGTCATTAAACAAACTGCTAAAAATTTCTGTGCCACCAGTTTTCTACCCATAACTGTTAGTCATTTGGAAAGAAGGCATAGGCTGTCATGGTGTGAGCCATTTTTCTTATGCCATTAACTTCTCTCTATAAAAAAATGTTCAGTGATTATTCATAATCAAGATGTACCTAATTAGGCTAATGACAGCTTGAATACAAAAATCATCAGGAAGTACCTAATTACGCTAATGACACCTAGAAATGCAAAAACAAGTCTAATCATTTCAGTATATGACCTTATGCAATTACAATCTATTCTCTCATGCTTAATATCGCACCACTCCTTCATACAGAGAACTTGGTTTGAAATCCATATTTGTTCTTTGTAGATAAAAAAAAAGGTTATAAAAAAAATATAGGCAACAAAGGCGCACTGGGCAGAGGCCAGATGCTTGAGAAGTCAACTAACACAAGACAAAACTAAGATCACAATTTTTAGCTCTTTTAGACACGTGAAGAGAAGGTGAAACTTCACACGCAGTTTTCTCAATACTTTTTTTTTTTTTGGCATTATGCTCAGCATGTTGAGCATCTGCAACCACTGCACAGATTTTGATTCCGCTTGTTTTGTAACGCTCCTTGAACTGTGCTTCAGGGGGCTGCGATCTTAGTTATTCATTTTACTCCCTAAAGAATTTCTCTTAGGATTTCTTGTTTGTATTGCAAGTGTTCTCATTACATTGTCGCTGGAAAAAATGTTAAGTATAAAATTTAGTGTTGCAAAAAAATTATTTCGATAACGCAGCCCTCTTCAGCATACATTTGGCTGTGCATTAAGTAATTACCAACTATTTTTGTCATTTTATAAATCCGCCAGCTCCTCCACGAGGTTCAATGAAGAAATAATTTGCATGTCATTAAAGTTTTCATTTATTGCCTCAAATTTTTATGGAAGCACTGTGAGACCATTTTTAGGGTCTGTGCCAATTTTCATCAACATCCAATAAGAAACAAGATACAGTCAACGTCTGATTTCCCGACTCATCTGTGGAATCGTCCAGTTCCCATAGAGTCAAATGTATTGAAAAGTCCAAAACTCCGAATGCTTAAAGCATTCGATACCCCATTTCCCAAACTTTTTACTGTAAACTGCTGGCCCGAAGTCACCACGGACACCGCCATTTTGCTTGTTTTCATATCCTCAAAACCGCCATACATGCATCGCAGGTATGGCCAGCCGAACCGCCGCCAACCGCAGCACCGCGGCTTCCGTAACCTCGAAACCGCTCTTGTCAACCTGTCGCCAGCCGTAGGTTAGCGGCTTAGCCAAGCCGAAAATCACTGTGTTCCTTCACGTGTTGTTTTGTCAGCTCTGCAGTCGTGTGTGCGGTTGATCGTTTGCTGCTGCGTGCCATCTTCAGTGATCCTGTTTCCAGACCTTCAGCATCCACCGAGTTCCTAGCTGTTTCGTGCTGCCCTTTTCGTTGAGCAGGTTCGCCATTTACTGCGATGTCACTGAGTGCTCCTTGGTCTGCGTCCGCGCCTCCGAAGCACACAAAGCCCCCTTGTAGGCTCACCATGGAGAAGAAAGCCGCCATCGTTGAACAGGTCCAATGCGGTCAGTCGCAGGCAGAGGTGCGGAGGGAGTTCAAAATTTTGAAGCAAACTATTTCGGACTTCACCAAAAACAAGGCAAAGATCTTGGAAATGGCGGCCAAATCAACCGGGGCTGGAAAGAAGAATGTGAGCTCGAGGAAGCGCTTGTCGTGTGGCTCAGTGCCATGATCGCTAAGAAAATCCCGGTGTCAGGTGACATCCTGAAGTAGAAGTTAAAGGTTTTGGCGCTTCAGATGGTCCTGAAAAACTTCAAGTTCAGCGATGGATGGCTTCGCGATTTCAAGAGCCGCAATGACTTGAAGTTCAAGAAGATGTGCAGGGAAAGCGGCGTCGTTGACGATTCCGTTGTCGCCGAATATCAGGATGGAAAGCTGCAGTCCTTGCTCTAGCAGTTTCCACCTAATAATATCTTCAACTGTGACAAAACTGGACTGTTCTATAAGCTGCTGCCAGAGATAACGCTTGTGTTTCCTGGTGACTTCTGCCAAGGCGGCAAGCACAGCAAGGAGCGGCTCACTGTCCTTGTTGGCAGACACACGTCAGGCAGCCAGAAGTTTCCGTTGCTAGAAATAGGCAAGTCGAAGCATCTAAGATGTTTCAAGGGGGTAGTGTCTCTGCCTGTTCTCTATGAAGCTAACAAGAAGGTGTGGGTAACACAGCAGTTATTCGAAGCATGCGTGCGCAAGATGGACAGAAGGTTCGAGCAGCAATATCGAAGAGTTGTGCTGTTTGAAAATAACTGCGCTGTGCATGACCACATGAAGGACCTAAAGGCTATACAGATAGAATTTCTACCACCAAACATCACAGCAATTCTGCAACTGATAGACCAAGGCGTGATTTGGAACTTAAAGCATCATTACAAATCACGCGTGCTCAGCCGCGTGGTGCTGTGCTCCAACAACGGGAAAAGCTACACTGTTGACCTCAGGTATGCCGTCGGCATGCTAGCGGAATCGTGGAAAGAGGTTACGCAAGAGACATTGCGAAACTGTTTTCGCCACGCGGGCTTCACACTCCACAAGTGGACAGCGCGTGTGACCAACTGCCATCGGCGGATATTGCCTTCGACGACCTGCGCGCTGCCGGCATGTCGATTTGAGCATGGATAACCTTTGAGGGCTTCGCCCACGCTGACAAACACCTTGAGCTATGTGCGGACTTGACCGATGACAAAGTCATTATTCATGTTATGGAGGATTCCGACGAGTTGGACACCAAGAGCGAAGAGCCATCTCCTTCACAGCCAACGAGCTCGGAGTTGGCAACAGCGGCAACTAGACGTTGACTGAAATCGAGACAGACATGATTTTTTAACGGCGCTTTTCAGAGTCACCTAAACGATGTATTGAATGAATTGCAATGGGAATTTTTTACTCTGGCCGTTACCTTTTATGTCAGCGAAAAATAGATGAAAAAAAGGTGCATTTTCATGTGCATTCGTTCTTCCGGACTGCCCAATTTTCCGGACGTTTTCGCGTGCGGTCCCTTGTGGGTCCGGGAAATAGGATGTCGACTGTAGTTCGTTTCGAAAGGATCGTCCCCCCTTAAGAAAGCTCGAAATCACTTTCATGAGTTCGATATAAAAACTTCAACGCAGAAACGCGCCAAAATGCCCAGAAAGACACAGCAGGCTAACTGTAACCCATGCCTACACCACTGATTATGCAATTTACAGACAGATTAGACAAACCAAGGTACCTGCAACTGAATAACTAGGTGCTTCAATGAATTAACTGTCTTTTGTGCTGTATACTTCCCTGTGTGAACTTAATTATCAATATAAAATAAGCATTGAATGTCCCCACACTACAAAGTGGCACAGAAGAGAACATTGCCACAATTAGCGGCTTGTAACACTGTCAAAATTCGCCATAACCAATCTTCTGGAAGTGTCTCAAGCTTTACAAGAATCATATAGGGATGTGCAAGCACTAAACGCCGACTACAGGGAGTTGGCAGATTATCAAAAAGCTTGACTTAACACAAATCCCTTCTCAGCAGGGCACGCAGGCATACAAAAAGCTAGTTTGTTTTTATGAGCAGCTGTCCTGCATTCAGAGCAAGCTTTCTGGAGTGTACACAATGTTCTTGAAGTTACCTACACTCCTGAACACAGTGCTGTGCCAGAAGCATTTGGTGCTCGAGGCACCTGGACCGACTCACCATGGCAATGGTGTCAATCCAGGTGTCCAGGGTGTCGCATGCTACCCTCAGGTCAGACTCGTTGAACTCGTAGTGCTTGGCCCAGCCGAGTGGGACGTAGCGTAGCCGCTCCTGGACGATGGCGTGGAACCAGGCCAGTAGGAAGTAGAGACGGGCGCGCTCACCAGGTGCCTGCACAAATACGCTTACGCTCACCAACGCTACACATAGGCTTGGACAGCAAAAATGAAAGAAATGGAACACACTTAGAATTTATCCTATTCCTGTCGTGACAATAGCCCACTTATAATGCCTGTACAAAGAAACCGCGCTATTGCAGGTTTCATGACAAAGTGGTGTTGTTCAAGGTGGTAATTGGGTTCGAAAAAGGCGGTTCATGATTAGGAAAGTTGCCGAATTCAGCAACACACAAAGCACAATGCGGCGTTGTGGTGGAAAAAAAGGAAGGATAGTCAAAAAGGGAAGAATAGTCAAACATGCAAGAGTGGAGAAGAGAGGCCACCCTATTGAGGTGTGAGTACCCGCAACACTGAGCACCCAACTGGGGAACACTCAAGCCTGGATTTAATAAATTGTTGGTGTAAATGAAGAATAGCTGTCACACGGTGGTACATATTGATGTTTATGACGAATTTTCAGATATAACAAAGTATTTTTGTAGCAGATGTGTATTTGTTATAATAAAGTTTGGGTGTACCTCCTTTATCATTGGATAAACTGATCATGTTTATTGCTTTCAATAGTTCATGTTGTTTAAGTAGCCCTACCCATTTGCTGTATATAACTTTCATTCAACTGATGTAAAACTTCAATTGTTTGTTTGCCCTTGTTGGCCCCCTGCACAGTGTTTTCATCACAACACATCACCAACTATCATTATTAGGTGTTCCACAAAGCAGAGATCACATGCATAAACCTGGTCCTCGGGCAAAGGTGTATGACTCCCCTAGACTCGTTGAGCGATACCAGAAAGACCAAGCCAGTTGCAACAAACCTTCATCATGCGCTGCGCAGGTACAGTGGAGAAGGTGCGCAGAAGGTTCGCACGGATGCCCGGCGGAGGCTCGAAGAGGAACACCCGTCCAGCTCTCAGCAGGTTCACAGGCACCTTGGGGTGCACCTCAAGGGTGAGGAAAAGGCGGAAAGCCGGGTGTGGCTGCAGCGCATGCAGCTTCTTCTCGAGCTGCACCAGCCACTGCGGGGCCAGGTGCACGTTCTTCAACATCACCCACCTGCAGATGCATTGCAAGAGCGAGGTGCCCCAGGTTAAATATGTTGCCCGTTGCAGGTCAATAACCCATACCTTTATCCCTGATCTCAAATTACCATTAACTTAATACATCAAGCGCTAACCCTGCTTGTTCACTCAAACCTCATTAGCCGCGAAACGGTTCGCCAAGTCACTGTCACGGCGTCGATGTAAGTCACCAGATAGTGCTTTCTTGTGAGAAAGACATGCCCGAGACATAGACCAGTGCTCCTACAGGCACCAGTGTGCAACTTCTGAAGAGAAAGCAGCGACAAAAATGCTGTCTCAGGTCATACGCCACTGGTGATGATGTGAAGTGGTTATGCCTCTAATGGCTGTGTCAATGAGGCTCTACGGAAAATTCAACTGTTCCATTTGGACAAGCTACCCGAATTCTCTAAGCAAATGTTCGATTGTGACCACTTCTCCTGTCAAGCCATAATACCCACGAAAAATAACAATAAATAATTACTGCACTTTCACACTTTTTTCTAGTGGCTGAAAGGTGGTGCTTGAGGGCACCGTGACATGTATGCACTGCCACAGCAAAATAAGCTGCGAGTGGAAACAGACCAAAGTCACTGATAATGGTTCACTACGTACAAAAAGTACGCTGCATGTGAATTTCTTCTCAGATGAACTACTCAAGCAAGCGTTAGCTGAACAGCAAGTTCAGAAAAGGCTATACATAGAGATCACCTGGTTCTTCTCAAGAAATGGCACTTCAAGGTTCCAGTTTGCATAGGACACTGTACGAAACTGAAGTGCCTCAGCAAAGTCGGTTCTGTTTCGAATAAAAGCTTTCATGCCCTCCTGCTCGTTATAAAAAGAATGCCTCGATAACACACCGTCCGTTTTTGGAGGCGGCGTTGATGGCCTTTTCAGCCTGGCTGAAGCCCTCGGCCGAGCCCATGGCCAGAGATGTGATGTTGCGACCCAGCTCGGCAGCCAGGTCATCCACCCGGCCACTTGCATCGTAGCCAGGCACCGAGCACATCAGGATTGGAGTGCCCGCCTTCACCTGCACAGTAAAATAAAATGAAGTTCCGTCAGTTCTCGCCTCGTCAAAAGCATAAAAATCAGGCTGAAGCTTGCCAGCACTGTTGGAATTTTCACTAACAAGGGACAGAGCACAAACTGCCACAGAGGGTCTTTCTGTGTTTCCCTTTTTTTCCTTTATTTCACTTTCTCTCTCTGTACTCCTTCTCTCACCCATCAGTTATTACATCTCATGCCAGACAAATCAACACGATGATGACAGTTTTCATGTCATGCCACATGGCACAACGAAAAGCTGAACAGGTTCACTGTAAAGAAATTCAACTTTTACACCTGTCTACACACAACCTAAAAGGTGCTTATTTTCATAACTGACCTCATTGTCAACAACTGCAGCCAGATCCAGCTCAGTTTCGGAGGCCGAGGTGAAGTCGTTGCCGAGCACAGAGGTCACCACTTGGTGGCCCTGGGCGATGACCCGGTCTGGGCGGAAGGCCTGGATCACCAGAAGCTGGTGCATGGCCTGCCCCACTGGGGTCAGGGGTCGCGAACCCTCCTCCCACAGGACGGGCACGTCACGCTCCGGAGCAGTGCTCTCCACCCAACCCAGGAAGTCCTATAGGGGGAGAACAATGTGGGCTCTCTTGTACACAACTAAGCTATTTCGTTTGAGAAAACATTAGACTCAACACAAAATTTTCTGCTAAGGTCAAAGTTAATGTGCTGTGTGTGATGTGTAACTTCAACTTCAAAAAAAGAAATGGGGTGAGGGCCGAGGGCAACGGTAATCACATGCAATCACTAAATTAGTTCTGAACGTGCACCACAATGTTTTCGACTGTAGTGTCTGATCTCACATGGTTGCTTTAATCGTTTCAGATCTTGCAAACCATTCTACATAAGCTTGCCTTGACCCTTTCAGATGCCACCTATAAAGAACTGTCTGCAAATATGTCAAATGGCTACAGTGTTACTTTAAGACACTCAATACTCTATTGCAACAAAAATATTGAGATAATTGTTTAATCTGTGTGTGTTATAGTAACTCATCCTGATTAAGTTGCAATTAGTATCTTGTCACCCAGAAGTTATTGATGCTTACTTTCGGCATAAACAGAACTTAATCTCAGGCTGAGAATATAGTGCGAATTTATTTTTGGTTATGTCCATTTTGCACAAAGAGAAACTCTACTTTTCCCATGGATTGCTGAAAGCAGCGCGTCGTAGGAGTAATCAAATTTTTTACTTTACAGTACACTAAACTTCACAGCTCTGAATGTGGCCATTGTGTGGTCACACGAAAGACTAATTTAAAAAACTTGCATCAAGAGAAATCAAAACCTCCTTCCTATGTTGTGTGCTCCAAACATACAGCTTCATGCTGCAAAAAAAATTATTCTGCTATCTGCAATAGTTTCCGATATATTGCAGCAATTTTTATGCAGGGTGTACAAAATTGCCATTTTCAGAAAATCAAGAAAACAAAGAATTCTAACATTTTTAACCGTAACAATGTATGTACTTAGAATTACATAGTTATTAACATATATATGGATACTAGAAGGCCTAAAGAGTTCAAAGCTGCAAGCTGATCAATAATTGAACGAGTACTTCTCAAATTACAGCACAATAAAGTTCATTGCATGTAACCAAAACAAAAAATTTTATAATAAAAAAAATGAACCTGACCATTAAAAATAGGCTTTCAGCATTATTTTTTGTGTACATTTAGCTACATTGTGCAAAAACAATTACAGCTCTAGCTGTCCTAGGTCCAATTTCACGGAACAAGCAAAAGAAAGTGGTCAAAATCTGTGCATCAAGAGTAATGCTGTTAAAACTTTATTTAGCCATTCCGAGTGAAAAATATCATGGCACACATATTTTTAGTCAGTTAATATGCACCAGGAATGTAATAGGACTATAATTATGTGCACGAGCATGTCGTTTCTTCTAGTCCTGTAGCAAGTTGTTGCCGTATGCTCATCTGCCGCAAGGCCGCTTATCAGTTCGGTGACTGTACTGACGGCGATGTGCGACAAACGTGCGCGCGTCATCCGCGATCCGTTGAATAACACGCCGATGTTTCCGGCTTGTCCAGAATGAGTTACTTGTCCAGAATGAGCTAATCAATTTCGAGGCTTCGCAAATGCCGAGGTGTCAGTTTCCTTTTTTATGTAAGACAGCCACATTTTCGAGCTGAGACCCCGACAACGTTGCAAACACGTCGTTAAAAGCAGTCTAGCTATTGCCAGTAGCCTCCATTGCGCGGGCGGTGAGCACGTTCACCGCGAATGGATTGACTTCTGTTGTTCGTCGACGCGCGGCTACTCCACGCTGACGACCCGTCGCGCAGTTCAAAGTCCTTTCGTCAGGCGGGGGGGAACCGCAGCATTGGCGCGTTTAGCGATAAGACTGCACTTATGCTCCGTCACTACAATGACTGATATCTCTTGTAGCTTCACTTCTTCTTTGTACTTGCAGTCCTCTAACTGATGAGGCTGCAAAACAGTAACATTGTCGGCAACGAACAGGCTTGTACGTGAATTAGGCCTACACCGGTGACTTGGCGATAGCCGTTGACCACGACGAGTTCGTTATCCTCATCGTCCTGAGCCATAGCGGGGCTCATTCTGAAGTTCACAGCGAACGAATGATTGCAACACCCGCTTCACAAATTACTGTAGCACGGAACTTCTTTACTGCCGCAGGCAGTCAGTAGCACCATGACAAAATGGCGCATGTCCGTGCACGTCATGATCGTGAAGCAGACGCCGAAAGCGCCCTTTGGCCAATTGGATGGCTAGGTTTTGTCACATGCCCCAAGCAGCCAATAGAATTGTGCGCTAGTGCTTCTCGATGACGCGTCTTTGCTAAAAAACCAATGAGCAAGGCGAGCCAGCGGTGGCGGGAAATTGAAGATGAAGAACGACCCTTCCAAACGAGACCAAGGTGAACACGATAGCTCGTGTGTAACGGCAACAGTTCAGGGCGGAAAAAGCGCGATTTTAGCATCAATTTACGCTCACATTCATCTCACAGGAATGTTATAAATTGATTTTGCACCAGAAATAATAACGCGAGAAGCTAGAAACTTCTCAGAGAGATGCAAAAATAGGTACAGATTCCAAAAATGTCCGCTTCAAATAGTCGATTTTTTTGCGATTTTTGGTCGACCCGTGTCCCCCCTTAAATGAAGACAAAACTTATCTTGCAGAAGGTTTATTCCATCCAAAGTACGATACATCTTGCTTTTCTTAAGCCTCAACTTGATGCAAATAGGAAAAGTGAGTGGTGTACACAAATGTGTACATGGCGTCTCAAAGGGTTACTGCCATAATTGAGCTTTGTGGCCCTTCCATTCCTCCCTTCATGAATATGCGTTCAGAGAGAAATGTCGAAGCCACCCTAAACTGAACGAATAAGTTTTACGTACATAACCCACCCTAACAAAAATCTGAAGCTGTTGGGGCATGGAAATGCACACACACACACATGAACAAGTCTTACCGGATGCTCGTCCAAGCGTTGCTGGAGGCTACGGAATGCTGGCAGTCTCGACAATGCAGTGGCGCCCTCCAGCTGGTCAGGTGACAGACCGGCAACGTGGATAGTTGGCTGACCTGGAAGGATGCCTTCCTTGCCACGAAGCAGGTGGTTCAGCTCATGCTCGAAGTTGGTTTCCCTACACATGGTATACACGAGTGAACCCATTGAAGGGGAGACATGGGTTTCAGGGCTCTCTTACCTATTTTTGAAGCAAATGTGACCTAAGTTGGCATGCTTACTTGGTTTGGTCTCCCAATTCTAAAGATGTAATTATTTATGTACCTTCATTAGTTCATTAGAGATTTAAGATAACGATCTCTGGTGTTCCTATTACAATAGAGAGATAACCACCAGTCAGAATTTTACAAAAAACATGGGGATCAACACTAGAAAGCACGAGCTACACAACATAGGAAGCACTTTTTTGATTGTGTCATTATTCTTTACAGTACACTAAATTTCACAGCTCTGAATGTGGCCATTGTGTGGTCACACAAAAGACTAATTTTAAAAACTTGCATCAAGAAAAATTAAAATCTGCTTTCTATCTTGTGTGCTCCAAACATATAGCTTCATGCTACAAAAAGAATTATTTTGCTATCTGTAATAGTTTCCGATATATTGCAGAAATATTCATGTAGGGTGTACAAAATGGCCATTTTGAGAAAATGAAGAAAATAATGATTTCTAGCATTTTTAATCGTAAAAACATATGTACTTAGAATTATATAGTCATTAACATATATATGGAAACTAGAAAGCCTAAGGAGTGCAACGCTGCAAGCTGATAGAAAATTGAACAAGTACTTCTCGGATTACAACACAATAAAGTTCATTGCATGTAACCAAAAACAAAACATTTTGTATTAAAATAAAAAAAGAAGCTGCACATTAATAATCTACACTCAGTGTTGTTTTTTGTGAACATTATTATACATTGTGGAAAAACAATTACAGCTCTAGCTGTTCTAGGTCAACTTTTACCGAACAAGCAAAAGAAAGTGGTCAAAATCTGTTCTTGGAGAAAAATACTGTTAAAACTTCATTTCGCCATTTTGAGTGAAAAATATCATGGCACACGTACTTTTAGTCAGTTAATATGCACCGGGCATGTAATCAGACTGATTCTTTACATGAGCGTGTCGTTTCTTCAAGTCCCGCTGCAAGTTTTCGCCGTGTGCTCGTCTGCCAACAAAGCCGCTTATCAGTTCGGTGACAGTACTGATGACGATGTGCAACGAATGTGCACGCGTCACCCGCGATCCATCGAATGACACAGCGATGTTTTCCGGCTAGTCCGGAATGAGTTACAGTAAAAGCTCGTTTATCCGGACCTCGTTACCTAAGAAATTCGGTTAACTCGGACTAGAGGCACGGTCCCGGCAAAGCTGTGTATATTTCAATGAGGTCAAATGCTCATTAATTCGGAGGAATTTAGCCGGTTATCTCGGACAACTCCGTAGAGAGCTATCGGGACACCAGAGTCTCGCGATCTCGGCGGCTTGGAGGCTCAAGCACCGCTTGCCGTAACCGACGGCAGAACTGGAGTTTTGGAGAAACCGAAACCGAGCAAACTGCAGCAGAATATGAGGATGATGATAGTGAATGAGGGGGAAGTGGCTAGGTGGCGCTAGTCACCACCCGGCGGAAGCACTTGGGCCATCGGCGCATCCAGGGTCTACTAACAGCTGCTCGCTACGCCCATGCTACGCCTACTGGTGTACTACTTCGTGTCTTGGTTCTTTGTGTTGTGACTTCGCGTGTTGCGGCTGTGTTTGTGCGTGTTGCCGCCGCCGCCGCGCTTCATGGCGACCGTCACAGGAGTTAAGCGGCTACAGCAGCCAGCAAATGATCTTGAAAGAAAGGTTATGATATTGAAAGACGTGATGAGCCGACGCGACGTCGCCGCACCGTGCAGGAGGCCACCAAGTTCTGCGTTTGTTCTCGCGACAGTGAACGTGCGCACCACCACCTGATGGGATTAAATAAGAACGTTCTGTCAGAAATTCCGACGTCAAGACAGGCAAAAATAACGCACTCTTTTAAGAAATAAAGGTTTGTCTGTGCCATGTTCATCTTCGTTTTGTTTTCGTAGTCTGTTCAATAATTCGGAATTCGGTTAACTCGGACGTTTTCTCCGGTCCCGTGAGATCCGAGCTAACAAGCTTTTACTGTACCCGTAAATGTCGCGAGCCAAACTTGCTCCCCCGCTCACAATTTCGTGGCTACATGAGTGTCGAGGTGTTAGTTTTTTTTTTACACAAGACTGCCGCATTTTCGAGTGGAGACCGCGACATCGTTACGAACACGTCATTGCGTAGCCTCCATTGCGTGCACAGCGAGCATGTTCACTTCGAACGAATTGATTTCCTGTTGTCTGTTGATGCGCGGCGTACTCCACTCCGACGACCCACGCAGTTCAAGGTTGTTTCTTCAAGCAGGGGGGAGGGGGGGAACCGCGGCATCGGCACAATTAGCGATAAGACTAAGACTGCGCTTCAGTTCCATCGCTACAAAGATTGATATCTCTCGTAGCTTCTCTTACTTCTGCTTTTTACAACCCGTCCTCTAACTGATGAGGCTGCAAAACACCGCCGCCCTTCGTGACGTCTGCAACTGAAGGGCTCATACGTGAGCTAGGCCTACAACGGTGACTCTGCGACTGCCGCTGACCGCCGCGAGTTCGTCATCCTCATTCTCCTGAGCCATTCGGGGCTCTTTCTCAAGTTCACCGCGAATGACTGATCACCACACTCACTTCACTCACAAATTAGTGTGGGGCGAAACTTCTTTACTGCAGCAGGCAGTTGTCAGCATCATGACAAAATGGCGCATGTCCATGCACGTCACGATGGGGAAGCAGATGCCGGAAACGCCACTTGACCAATCGGACGCCTAGATTTTGTCACATGCCCTAAGCAGCCAATAGTATCGTGCGCTGGTGCTTCTCGATGACGCATTTATGCTGAAAAACCAATGGCAAAGTGAGCCAGCAGTGATGGGAAATTGAAAATGAAGAATGACCCTTCCAAACAACACCAAGATGACCGCGAAAGCTCGTGTGCAATGGCAACGATTCAGCACTAAAGAAAGCATGATTTTAGCGTCTACCTTATTTACTCGCGTAACCTTCGCGCTCGCATAATTCTCGCACCCCCCATATCGGCCAATATCGGCCAACAAAAATACGATTTCTTGTTTTCCTCGAGTAATTATCACACCCCCGATAACTACTGCAATAATGTCGTCTGCTCTTTCCAGCCACTGATGATGATAGCGCAAGACATCTGGCGCCATCTCTTAAGCATCAAGCGTACTATTGCATGGATATTCAATCCAATTCAAGCCAAGCCGAAGTGGCCAGTGTGCGTTGCAGCGTCTTTTGTATGTTGCGTCGGTAACCTTGTCAAGTTATGAGGCGATACTGAAGATGTACGGCTGCTTTCAAGTTGCAAGTGATAGATCATGCACTAAAGAATGGCAACAGGGCCACCGGTAGGCCCTTCGGAGTCTAGAGTTTTGTGTTCGCTAGTGGTGATGGCTGCTGAAAGCCACACAGACGCGTTGGGCCTGCCGTGTGCCTAAACTGGGATTGATGGTAAACTTTATTTCTTCAGAAGGAAACTGCGGACTATTCTGTTAAATAGCCATCAGCCCAATACTGACGTCCCACGCTTACCTTTTGAGGGCTCCTGTTTAAAGACGAACGCTACTGCTACGCCCACAAGCTTTGCGTGTGGTATTCTAATTCTCAACTATTTGCTTACACTTTTTGTGTCTGAAATAAATCTTGTCTAGTGTTGAAGCTCTGCTTTTATTGTTGAGGTAAGTTTTAATTAGTACTTCTTAAAGCTTGCTGTTGGTTACTGGTGTGAGAATCCCGATTTGTGGCCACTTGGTTTTCTTTTTCACTCTGTACGTTTTCGTAGAAAGTTCTCCCCGCGTAATTCTCGCACCCCCGAACTTTTCATCGCTTTTCCAGCAAAAAAAGTGCGAGGATTATGCGAGTAAATACGGTATTAGCGCTCACATTCAGCTCACAGGGGTGTTATAAATTGATATTGCGCCCGAAATAATGGCACAAGAAGCTAGAAACTTCTCGGATAAGTGCAGAAACAGGTACAGATTCCGAAAATGTCAGCTTTATTAAGTCGATTGTTTCGCGATTTTCAGCCTTCGAAGACCCATCAAACCTACAACCTTTTGCCTCCTAGAGTCTTCGTCTAGTCTCTGGAGGTCACAGGTAAGGTCGCGGTCAGGAGTGAAAGGTCAACAGTCCGAGAGGCAGGAGGTTTATAGAAGTCTAATAGGGTTTTGAGTAATTTTGAATATGTGGGTTTCTTCAACATGCTGAAAAACCTAAGCACACAGGTGCTTTAGGATTTTGCCCCTATCAAAATGCAGCTGTCACGGCCAGGTCTCTAAACAAGCTCTTTAAACTTATCCGCACCACCCCAGCCATTAATCTAGCGCAGTTGGTCGGATGCATCACGGTGGAAGACAATATCACAACGAATGTTGAGCAGAAGTTTCACTGTAAGCTTATGAAGGTTACTGCAGTTGGACCTTTTTAAATGCAACTTTATGGGACTAGAAAAGTGTGTTACATTTGAGAGGGGTTTCATTTAACGAGAAGCGTAGAGGAGCGCAAAACACAAGTATAAAACCAATCGTGTTAGGGGAACTTTTGCTTAGGCAACACATTCGTTTTAAGAGATTTCAGTTTCCCGAGATTTGATTGATATGTGGGGTTCATCGTCTCGAAACCACCATATGATTATGAGAAGCGCAGTAGTTGAGGGCTCTGGAAGTTTCAACCAGCTGGGATTCTTTAACGTGCATCCAAATCTGAGCAAACGGGCCTACAGCATTTCCACCTCCATCGAAAATGCAGCCGCCGCAGCCGAGATTCGATCCCGCGACCTGCGGGTCAGCAGCCGAGTACCTTAGCCACTAAACCACCATGACAGGGCTCAGTTTACCGAGAGTCTACTATAATTATGACCAGTGAGTACCAATTAATTCTTATTCTCAAATTCACTAAAATCCGCCTCCTTTTGCATCATTTCAGTCTGAAAGTTGTATTCGCGTGATCCAAGTGATACCAATCAGGAGAAAAAAAAAGGAAGGAATATTTTTCAATGCAAATGCAAGTAAATACACAATGCGAAACTTCTACCAAAGGCTAACTTTGGCATGCTTACTATTGGGCAAACTATTGCAAATATAGTGCAGCAAACTATTGCGCATAATACACTCGCAGAAAACGCTGCCACATATCCAGTATTTCAATGTGCAGAACAGCTAGAGTACTGAAGGACACTCACTGAGAGAACCCTCGGAGGTGGATTCGACAGAGGAGCAGGGCAAAAACCAACTTGTCTTCGTGAAGCATGCCGCGGGTTACCCTGGTGTACACCACCTGCGACAGGGCATGAACGCCATGAGTGTGAGGGTTAACTCCACATATAGTTAGAGACTGCCCAAAAGACATAAGTACATCTTGAATAAAATACACTCAAACCTCATGTAAAAAAGTCACACCTTAGATGAAAATATCTTCGTTATAACTGAAAAATCATTACAGAGGTGTATTTCTAGCATTATACCTATTGCAAGACTATTTCTAATTTACTTTGTTATATCCAATATTTTGTTGTATCCAGGTTTGTTATATCAAGGTCTAAGTCACATGAAGCCAAAATATGCATAGCTGTTGCGGGTGGTCTATCTTTTTGAAATAATGTCAACCTGTACTTGACAAGAAAATTTATGCACTTAAGAAAATGGTGCCAGTTCGAATGCCTGAATACAGGCAAGGGTAGGCAATACTTTGGTGCAGTAGTTCACGAATCTTGATCCCAATAATAAAAAAGATGCACCAAACTGTGAGACAACAAGTTAACAGAACAAACTTCGCTTTTTCCAACGTCAAGCCCACCTGGAAGAGGTCCTTGGTGATGATGCCCAGCCGTGCGGTGTGGTCCACTATTCCAGTCAGATGGCTGTTGTTGGTCAGCACGTCGTTGTAGATCTCCAGGAAGAAGTGGAGCGAGTACTGGTACAGGAAGTGGGCCTGTACGGACACACGAAATGTATAGAGGGACTTCAATACTAATTCTTACAGGGCAGAGAGCGTGCAAATGTCTATAAATTTTTGAACTAAGCTGCAGTGCAGTCCTTGATTCCTTCTTTGCAAACTTGGTAACTTCCATCTTTCTGCCAAAGTACGTTATTAACTACAGCCATTATACTACTGTTTGAACTCCCTAAACAATGTGAAATCGGTTGAAGAAATAAATGCCTGCCTAAAAAGATCAAAAGAGCCAGACTCGCGTCTTAAACAACTCTTCAGGCACACGAGTACACTAACCACGTGGTTGTAATACTGCACAGAAGGTAGTAAATGCGCACGTGTGCAATTACAGAACACAGACATTTAGTGGTCGTGGTCCCTTTTCACACTGCATGCTTCACCGCAATAATTTGGCATAGGTTGATTACGCAATACTTATAAAAGCTAAACTTTTAGAAATGCAACGGCTACATCTGGATTAGCGCACGAGCACTCGTTTGAGGCTGCGAGATGATCAACATGGCACCACCGGCCTCTCCGCGTGATGCAGTTTCAGATGTGTTTTCAGAGCCGAAGTTAGCGAAATTCGATGCTGAATCTTTTCTGCATTTTGATATTGCAGCCGTCCTTGTACAATGGTGTTAGGAGCATGGTGGTGCCGGAGAAGTGCGCGAATAATCGGGCATGTCCGAAATAGTTGTAAGTGGCTGTGGTTCTACGTTACGTATCAATAAGTTAAGCGAACATAGTTATGCTGCTCGTGGCGGCATTGTCGAGAACACGGGTCGTCACACCTGGTGGAGTCCTTCGAGGGTGAAGAAGATGGAGGAGCAGGCCTGCGCCAGGGGCTGGTACTGGAGGGAGACGGCCTCCACCTCGGCCATCACCTTGTCCGTCTCTTCCACCTTGCGCGAAATCTCGGCCGCCTCGTTCTTTAGCTTTTCAAGCGTGCTTATCACACTGCACCATTGGTTAGGAAACAGAGTTACAACAACCGTTGGACATTCAAGACCACGCAACCAACACTTGACATTCTCAGGTGCACGTGACCACTAGAAATTGTGCGGACAAACCTGTCGTCATCCAGAATCCTGCCTTTCGAGTCATTCAAGGCCTGGAGGAGAGACTTCTCCAGCTGCCGCAGCCGCACATGGAACTCTCCTGCGTTGGAAACGAGAATCGGCCCACCATGAGTTGTCGTCTGCGTTGAAATAACTCGCAGGAGTGTCAAGGGAAACCTCCACATACATACATACATACAGTTGCCAGTCGGGGGCCGCCAGCTAACATTCCGGGGACATCCCAAACTCTCCGGTGAGTTCTGTCAGGGGCATCGTGCATGTCTCTCAAGACGAAACGTCCGAAACTGTGAAAAGCAAGCTCAGTGCTGAGCCAAATATAGTGTCTGTGCGCAAGCTTGGGGACACCCCGGTTGCGGTGATCACCTTCGCGGGGACCAAGGTGCCACGGACAGTGTTATACAACTGCGAGCGGCTCCCTGTTCGCTTGTATAAGAAGACAGTGCCTGCATGCCCACTTTGTGGCACAGTGGGCCATCGAGCAGATACTTGCCCGCGCACCCAGCCCGGCCGCTGCACAAGCTGCGGCGTTCAGGTACCTGCTGCTACTCCTGACGGCCCTACGGAACACCAGTGCATTCCGAGCTGCCTCCTCTGCGGCGGTGGCCACAAGACTGGAGCTCCCGGTTGTGCTGGACGGTTCCGGCAGCCGGTCAAGTCGGGATCCCCACGCGGATCCAAGCCGAGGACAACGGGGGGGAACGGGGGGAACAAACAGGCTCCGACTCCCAAGACTGGCCCCAAGAAAGCACCAGCCGCCAAGTCGAATAAGCTAGAACTCAAGAAGACCGACACCGGGCACTCCACCTATGTAAAGCCTGGGACCCCGTCGGGGCCTCCTGCCTTGGTCAAGGACTTCCCACCCTTGACACCCGTCCAAGCACAGGTGAGCTGTTGGGGTGGGGCAGTCTCTGGACCTTCCTCTTCTCCCTCCCCTACCGAAACCGCCCTACAGCAGCAGATAGGGGAGCTCAGGCGCCAGAACCAAATTCTTGCGCGCAAAATTCAGGAATTAGAAGCGAAGCAGGTTGGGTCATCCGAGCCAGTGCAGGAAGCCGAGGCAGAGGACGGGGATGACGGCTCTTCCGTCACATCCCGCCTCACTAGCCTCTCGCGGCAGGACGCGGACACGGTAGTTGGACCAGCTTCCATTACCGGATCCATCGGTCTCATCGAGTCCCTAGAGCATAAAACCGAGCAATTAGAGGCGAGCGTGGCAGCCCTCCCCACTCAAATCATGTCGGAAGTCCGCGAGTCCTTTCAGGACATGTTCACGGCAGCCTTAACGCAAGCACTTCCCGAAATTGTGGCGCAGGTCTCTAACTCAGTCCTTAAAGCCATGCAGCCCTGGGTTATCGCCCAAATTAAAAACACCACTCAGAGCGACTCCCCGCAGGTTAAGCGCAAGCCGGCCTCCCGTCAGGCAGCAGAAGAAGGCTTTTCGGGGCCGGCTCCAGGTCCGGACCGGTCCTCTGCACCGTAAATAAATACTAAAAGATGGCTAGCCGATCTAATAAACAAGCTAAATATCTACAAAAATTTGAGATTATACAATAGAACTGCAGGGGTTTTAGAGCCTGGAAAAAACGGTCGCACCTTCAGCTCTACTTGCAGTCCCTCGGAAACATGCCTGCCTTGCTTGCTTTGCAGGAGCCCGGTTTGGACGTTAAATTCTCTGGCTATAGCACTTTCCAGGGGGGGACCTCGTCATGCATCCTGGTGAACAAGGCATATACCGCGATTCAGGTCGATTTAAACTTAAGTACTGAACAAGAATACACAATGGTCAGAGTACTGCCTCTCAGACGTCGCGACCAGTCAATACACATCCTAAATATATACAGCCCCCCGCATAAGCCCCGCGTAACTTTTAGCGAAATCTTCCTCCGGGCGATCAAGTTGGCAGACAAGGACCCCTTAGTGATCGTGGGAGACTTCAATGCTCCCAGCCTTCACTGGGGCTATCACTACGAGAAGGCCAGAGGACGTAAGCTGGCGGAGCTTATCTCCACCCTTCGCCTCACGCTGCTCACGGATCCGGCGTACCCCACTCGAGTGGGGAATTCGGTAACCCGTGACACCTGTCCGGACCTCTCTCTCCTAAAAAACGCTAAGGATGCTACCTGGGAGAACTTGGGCGATTCTCTAGGCAGTGATCACTGCCTTCTCCGGGTCACACTCCTGGAAAAGTCAGCTCATAAAAAATGCGGTCAAGCCAAGTTGACCGATTGGACCCAATTTCGCAATCAGACTATCCCTCCCGTACTATTTTCTGGAGGCTATGCAGAATGGGCTCAACACGTAAACAACATTCAGAAAAGACTTACTACTACCCTCCAAACCAACGAAGAAATCCCCGCAGTTGACACTCACCTCCTACACTTGTGGGAGGCGCGCCGAAGCTTAACAAAACGTTGGAAAAAGCAGAAGACTAATCGCAAATAACGTATCCGCATAGCCCAACTCACGGAACAAGCTGCAGCGTATGCTGCCCAACTCTCAGATTCAAATTGGATAGCCCGCTGCGACGCCGCAGCTCGTCAGATGAGCTCGAAGGGGACATGGCGTCTCTTTTACAGTCTCATAGACCCCTCTCAAACGAGAGGGGAGGCGCAGAAGCAGCTCCGGCGAGCTCTGCAAGGGTACCAAGGCACTCCGGCACAGCTTGCGGATGCTCTGTGCGATAGGTATCTCTGTCGTACGGAGGACCCGCCTGGGCCGGCGTACACGTACTCTGGTAAGCCTAACCACCAACTCGATGCCCGTTTTGAGTTGCATGACCTTAAAGCGGCTTTAGCTAAAATGCGCAGGGGTACGGCTCCGGGGCTGGACCGCATAACAGTAAAGCTGTTGGCAAACCTCCCTGACACAGCTTACCTCCATTTATTGGAATACATGAACGAGATCTGGGACGGCCGTGCGCTCCCTTCCGAATGGAAAACGTCCCTTGTGACTTTTATCCCCAAAGCAGGCAAGGCCGTGAATACGGAAAATCTGAGGCCCATATCACTGACTTCGTGCGCGGGCAAGCTTATGGAGACGATGGTACGGGATCGCCTCTCCCCATACCTTGAGGGCAAGGGCTTCTTTGCAGACACCATGTTTGGGTTTCGCCCACACATGTCTGCACAGGACGTCCTTCTCCAGCTCCATAGGGCCGTCATACAGCCCATAAGTATGCAACACAATGATAAAGCCATCCTAGCCCTTGATCTGAAGGGGGCTTTCGACAATGTTAAACACAGCAGCATCCTGGCTAACTTGAGCTCCACTGATTGCGGGGCTAAGGCCTTTGCATATGTCAGAGATTTTCTCTCTAAACGCCAGGCACTTCTTCGGATCGAGGACGAGGAATATGGCCCGTACATTATGGGAACACGGGGTACCCCACAGGGAGCAGTGTTCTCACCACTCCTTTTCAACATTGCTATGATGCGCCTTCCAAGCGAATTGGCCAGGGTGGAAGGCACACAACACGCAGTATATGCCGACGATATTACAATCTGGACCACTGAAGGAAGCCTTGGTGAAATGCAGGAACGCCTTCAGCAGGCCGCATCCATAGTCGAGGCGTATCCCAACGATTGTGGACTCCAATGTGCTCCAAACAAATCAGAGCTTCTGCACGTTAGAGCGAAGCCAAGAGATAAGTCAGCCATACACATCTCCCTGTCTGGGGTTCCCATCAGAGAGGTAGAGGAGCTCCGGGTTCTGGGCCTGTTCATTCACCACAGACTTAGACCGGACTCCACTATAGCGAAACTTAAGAGAATAGGCAAACAGGTAGGGCGCATGATTCACCGCGTTTCCAACAAGCAGGGTGGTCTGCGGGGCAGGGACGCGCTTCGGCTCGCGCATGCCTTCGTGACTAGCCGGATCCTCTACGCCGTCCCATACCTTCGCACTAACAAGCAAGAAGACGAAAGAATAGATGCCATCATTCGTAAGGCTACTAAACGAGCTCTGGATCTCCCGGTGGCCACTTCCAACGCCAAACTGAGGGCGTTAGGTGTGCTCAACTCCTACCAGGAGTTGCGGGAGGCCCACCTTATGAATCAATATACGCGGCTCGTGCAGACGGCTCCCGGGCGCCGCCTGCTAAACCGCTTACATATACAGCACACTTGCACTGCAGAGGAGGCGGAGCGTATTCCGGAACTATGGCGGCATATGCTCTCGGTCGCTCCACTCCCCAGTAACATGGATAAGCACACGCACGAAAGCAGAAGACAGGCGCGGGCTCGCACGCTTGAGAGGCAACACGGCTCCCGACCTGGTGTATTCTACGTAGATATAGCAGGGCCTTCGCCCACGGGATTTTACACGGCCTCTGTAGTTCACCGGGAAAAGCATGTCAATGGGCTCTCGTTACGAGCACAAAATCCAGAGCGCGCTGAGGAAGTCGCGATAGCGCTTGCTGCTGCGGACCCCAACTCGAAAGTTATCATCACGGACTCCCGGAAAGCATGTACTCATTACTTGGTAGGAGAGATATCTTCCCTAGCCAGCCAAATTCTAAAACGGGCTCTCGCTGATCCAGCCCCGAAACGCATCGTATGGGCTCCTGGCCATCAGGGCTTACGAGGTAATGAGGCCGCTGACGCGGCCGCCCGAGCGCTTACCCACCGGGCTCCTCACCTTGGCTCTTATGACTCGGAGGCCAATACACCGCTGCTGCGGTTCAAAGAAATTCTGACCTATTATCGTGACACTCACCGCCTTTACCCGGCTCCTGCAAAGGGGTTGAGTAAGGCGGAAGAGCGAACTCTAAGGCGCCTGCAGAAAGGTACTCTACTCTGTCCTGCAATCTTAAAGCATTTCGATGCGAACACAGATGGGCGGTGCCCATACTGTGGGGAGACGTGTGATATCTTCCACATGGTATGGGCATGTCCGAAAAATCCCCACCTACCCCCTTCCCCTACCCCTTCCCGAGAGGCATGGGAGACTGCCCTCCTCAACTGCTCATCACTAGAGTCTCAACGGGCTCTGGTGAGACGGGCGGGAGTAGGGGCCTCGTCATGCGGTGTCCCGGACTAAGGACGCCGACCATGTAGCAGGGTCATGCTTTGGCCCCGTACCTCTCTCTTCTCTCTTTTATAATAAATGTTTTTCATCATCATCATCCACATACAGTACATGTACGGCATCGCCTAACAGACACCAAAAGAATTTTTGCCATACACGTATGGCAAAAATCATTTTAACAATACAAACACCCACTGAACAATAAGAAACCACAATTGCAGATAGTTGAAGTTTCGAGAAAATGTCGATGCCATCATTCTGGTAACCCTGTACAATATACCAAAGCCATCAGATATACTACTGGAATGCCAGACAGGCTAGAACTCCTTAATGACGTTGCAGAAACCGTGCTCCTCACCCTGAAGTTTCAGGAGATCCGAGCGCTTTTCGTCAATGTCCTCTCGCTCCGCCTTCAAGACCTGCGCCCAACATTCGCAAGGCAAGAAGAAAAATTAGACTGTTTATATTCTGGATACTTCACAATATAGTACGTTCTGCTTTCTTCACGACATATTCCTCAAGTAACTTCGGGAGGTGGCGACACTTTCTGAAGGTCAGACAAGCCCACCTGATTCAGGCACTGGCTCTGCAAGCTGCTCCGGGTCACCGTGAAGTTGACAAAGGTTACCCTCGAACAAAGGTCAGGTGGGAACTCCACCTGGAGAGAGGATTTCGCAGAGATTAGCTTGCTACAAGCGAGGCAACGATGTCACAGGTGTCTCGCCAAAAGCTAGCACCCAAATACAAAGCAAAAAGTGCAAGCCCAGCAACACCAGAGGTAGTACACTCAAACCGCATCATAACAAAGTTGCACCTTACACGAAAACAGGTTTGTATATTCAAAAATTCGTTATAAAGGTAATTTTTAACTCACAGTTTAACGTATACAGTTGAACCCCTTTATAAGAGACATGAACCGGGCAGCAATTCTTGTCTTTTATACAGTTAAACCCCTTTATAAGAGACATGCACAGGGTAGCAATTCTTGTGTTTTATGTATAAGGTGTCTTTCATAAGCAGGGTACCACTCATGCATTTTCTCATCGACTCCTATTTCAACATAGGCACGCTGGTGTCTCTTATACCAATTCATCTCTTAGATTAATATAGGCACGCTGGTGTCTCTTATACCCATTCATCTCTTAGATTAGTGTCTTTTATAAAGGAGTTTGACTGTATATTATCATAGCAGAAACACCCGAAAAGTGGAACTTACGGTTGGGTCACGGGTAGATAAGAAAATGCAGAATGTAGGAGACAAGTCGATGTCCTGGTCACCGAGTGTGATCAGGACACGGCCACCCGTCTTGCGAACCTCTCTGTTCAACACTGGATTCAGGATCGGGTCGTAGCTCTCCACATCCTGGACCAATTCAGAGTTAGCCAACGGTTAGGAAACAGCATGGCCTATGCGAAAAGTGTAATGTTCCTAATAGAAGCACACCAACCAATCTATCAATTAGTTCTGCTAATGCACTTGTTAATAAAAGCACTAAAATGAGTGATTCAAGCACACTGCAAATGTTGATCGACTGAGCTCTAGGTAGTATGCTAAGACAAGGCAGTGGAGCCTTTAAGAATTGGCAGAGTCGGGTGTTAAGCTTTCCATAAATTCCATTAACGAAAGAATACCCTTACAACAGAAAGGATAAGCAGTTGAAAAATGTCTGGCCAGCTGCACCACATATTTTTCCACATTGGCATGACACGCTGACTGATCCAAATGCTTATGTGTGAAATTTGGCAACACAATATGCCACACAAAAATTTATTTTCAAGATATGAAAGATTGAGCTAACGTTTACAACTTCGTGCAGTGAATATTGACGATGAGCCATATCCTACCTGAACAAGCAATGGGTTGCCGAAACGCAACGCACTCTCCAAGTTCTTCCGGAAGGAGTCATCTAGGAAGCTGAAAACGATGCGATGTTTCAGTGCGTACCAGAGCGAGAAAATATCAACCGCAGGAAAAGCGTGATCGGAATGCAGCGCAGATTAAAAGCTTCTGTCATTTTCGCAAGTGACATAAGCCTGCGTTTCTCTTACCTGGTCTTGGTAATCTTGCGCTCTCGGAACTCATTGAGGATGTACTTGGTGGCCTGACCAGACGGATCGATAATGAGGGGATAGCGGTTGAACCGCTTCAGCATGATGGCATTCTCGGTGCACAGGTCGTCGGTTGGCAATGCGTTGGCTTGCCAGCGGAGGCGTTCGTCTGCCGTCGATAGGTACTGCAATGTAATAGAAAAATGGATACAAATTTCGACACTGCTAGACTGATTTAACGATAGCCGTCACTAAATCGAAAAGTGACCAACTAAGTTAACTTGGAGAGCTTCACTACAGAAAAATGAAGTCCTCTTTTTCTACTCTGAAAATAGAGACATGTAGCAAAAAAAGCACAATTGTACCCTAAAGGAAACGGGAGCCTACAGAATGCCTCCCATCATGCCTTTCTGCCTGTGCACCAGAATGCATGTTACGAGTCTGTTCCACAGGCATACATTGAAACCTCCACGGTACACCATTGTGAAAAAATAAGGACCACAAGCAATGTTTCATCAGGTGTGTCCTTGCAACTACAAGTATAAGCCTCACTGTGGAATGCAGAGATATGCCACAAGGCTTCCATATTAATTGCCCAAATGACTAACTCCTTATCTGCTGCTCATGTCTTTCCTTTCCAATGCAAATGAAGCGATAGGCGAATTTTCATGTACACTCAGTTCTCATTATAACCAAGTTGCACCTTGCACAAATATAGGTTCATTATATCCAAAAATTTGTGATAAAGATGTATTCCTAACACTATAGTTATTGCTGGACCATTTATCATTTACTTCGTTATAACTAATATTTCTTTATATCAGCAATCATTATATCGACGTTCGAGTGTAATTTATTTGTATCCTTATCTGCTGAGTAGATGCTGTAGTGAAGCAATACCCACAAGTCTGCCTAGCTTATTGAAACCCTTGCAATCCATTTTTGGGCCCCTCTGAACAGCAAAACCCGGTCACAGTGGTCTGTTGCATCATTGTCACAATTTGACAAGTTTTTTTCGTGGTCCATTCATGCGAGTTTTCTCACTACATTATGTGCCATCTACAAGAGTAAGTAGACTTTTCTTGAGCTTAGCTTTTTTTTTTAGTCAGGGACCTTAATGGACGAAAGCAAGGTAGGTAAAGGTTGTGGATCACAAGAGGTTAACCCTTCAGCAAACGTTACAATGCAGCATGTTGAACACCTAAAATCATTGGCACTGAAGGGCCAAAAGAGAGATCCCACTGCTTATTGTGTCCACACGCATTGGCACCACTTCTACGTGGTAGCCAGAAGGTTACAGCAAGAAATGCAGGGCTCACCTCGGTGCGTGCCAGATCGAGGCGGAAGTGAATGCCCGCCTGCTGCAGATGGGCGCACCAATTGTTGAAGAGGTTCTGTCGGTACTGCTGGTCGAAGTAGCCCGCGTACGCCAGGAACGCCGAGCCCAGGAGGACGTCACCGGATATGGTGGACATCTGGTTCTTGAAGGTCTCGCTCGTGTCCTCCCAGCGCTGCTTCTCAGAGCTCAAGCTGCTCAGCAGGGCAATGCTGCGGTCCACCTGAATGAAAATATTGAGATTTGAGCATAAGTGAAGTGAACACACAAGCGATGGTTGCTAAAGCAATCTGGTTGACTGGAAGGAAGTTGGGCAAGGGCGCTACACTCGAATGATTTCAAAGCAATGAAATCCATAACGAAACTAGAAACACTCAACTATCGTGTGAAAATCATGTGACCATGTACGATAGACAGCATGAACTACAGTACAAATTTAAAAGCACAGTCACGATGTTGCTGCAGTGAACCATCAGCTACATGATCAGTAACAGACTTAGCAGGAAAAGTTACTGGCAGTGCCAATCAATCAGAATCCCAAAATAGAAGAAGGGTTCTTTAGCTATTTGCGTTTAGTCATCCCCCCCCCCCCCCCCCCCGGCACAATGACGGTCTACGAAGCCTCAATTACTACAGCATGCAGCCAATTCTTGATACTGACTGGCCAATACAGTTCTTATTTAGTTCTGCGCTGCATGAAGTCAATAAAATGAAGCTAGTTCAAACCTGGCGAAGGTGTCGAACAGAACTTGTCAAAGGCATAAGCAACTTCGATACAAAATATTCTGATTTCTTGGAAACTCAATGTTACATTTAATGTCCACCTAAATGTAGGAACGGGAGCATTTTCATTTCCGACCCTCATATAAGTGCTACATCCCCGTACTTGCCAGTTACATGCCTTATTTTCAAGCAACCATAACACCTCAAGCTTAAAGAAATATCGTAAAAGAGAAGCCAGGGGTCCTTCCCGTGTACCCCAACACTTTAGCAAGCTCACCTTCGCCTGGACGTTGGCCAGGTCGGTCTTGATGGCCTGCGCCTGCGAGACGAGGTTGGCGTACTCCTCCTTGTAAGAGGCAATGCTCTTCTCCAGCTGCACGATGACCGAGTCGATTTCTTCGGCGTTGTGCTTGTTGCTGTCCGCCTCGGCTTCCAGGCTGGCCAGTTCATTACGTAGGGGCTCCACACGCTTCAGCATGTCCGCAAAGTTGATCTGCAGGACAGGCACACACAGGTTGCTTTTTTCAGCGAAACGCCGATCGAGGGTAGAGGAAAATGCGGAGAAAACGTCTGTTCCAAAGCGTAGCAACAACCTTGCAAGAAACCTGCCCCATGCTTTACTGATAAACAAATCAACAATTTGAAGAAGGTGTCCCCGTGAAAGTTCAATAGCAGAGCCTCATTTCTTTTGATGGCAATTCCTTCTCGGCTTCCAATATTTCTAATAACGACAGGAAAGATTGCTTTTTATTTTTGGCATACGTTCTCTAAGTAATATTCCCAAAGCCCAGTTTTGTATTTAATATATTGCTGGAGGTGAAATCTTTGATGTTCTATTCAGAAAGCCAAACAACAACGTTCTTTCCAATGTGCAGCAGGTGCACTCTTGCAGTGAGTGCATCACGGAAACCTGAAGTCGCTCACTGTAGGTTAACAAATCTTTCATATGTGCGCCACTAACAAGTTTCACTAACAAAATTTTGTAAACAAATTGTGCTGAAAGTCAGATACTTCCAAAACAGTAGGGCTTTTTCTGTACAAGAGCTAGCTTGATTAGTTAACAATTAACATCCAAATTTTCACATTGCCTGCAGACAACTAAGTTGACAAACAACCTGAAATTTGACTTCTAGGGGTGAAATTGCCAAAAAATAAAATAGCTCTGAAGGCCTGCCAGCTCACACATTAAAATATCCTAGAGCTCATACTGGGACAACAAATGGCAGTTTATGGCAAAAACGGTGATTCCTTTTTATGTCTGGTCGGCTGGCAGCAAAGCTGGGTTTTGAAAACTGCTAATACTGCAAACATATCGACAAGCGAGAGCGTCAATTTCATGCTAGGAAATAATAATAAAAAAAAGTGGAGGTGGTGAACTTCAATCAATGTCATTCTAAACTGAAATCACTACACAAATGTAAAAAAAGCAATAATAAACAAACAAAAATACAAAGAATTTCAGTTTCCAAAATTTATGAAGTTATTTTACCCTGGCAGTGACGCAAATGTCTACACATAATGAAAAAATTGGCCAACTGTTTTCAATTAAAGATGGCTTTGTTCGAACGCCCTTATACATTAGATGGATGGGGCGTGTTAGCGCAGCCGCAGAGAGGTCCCGATTACCACGTGTCCAAACGCTTCATTGTTGACGGCGCAAAACTGAACACTGCACTGTGCACAGCTTGACCACCGTCAGAACTGCATTTGGTGAGAAAACGGCAACACTCACCTGAGCAATGGCCCACTTGACCATGGGCCCACAGGCAAGGCTGGCACGGTTGACCTTCTCAAAGTTGAACTCCGGGTTGTTCAGGTATTTGGTCTTCATCTTGTTTCGGATGTCATCGCTACGCGTACAAAGTAATGTTCGAACAACTCACCGGATGATGCCAGCAAAAAAAAAAGCAGTGCTTCCACTCACACATTTCGATAGCATTTCAATATAGCAGCCTCTTATTGCTTAGGATGTCATTTTATAGTTACATTGTGGGCTAGAAGAGGGGAAGTATGAGAAAAATTGATGCAGCTAGGTTTAGACTATGTAGTTACTTTTCATTATCGAGACAATTAGTATATATCTATCTTCAACACGTGCTGCTAATTATTTTCAGTTCATGATAATGCGTTTATTGCCAGCTGTTCGTGCAGAAGCACTCTACTACAATGAACTGCCAAATGCACATGCACCAACTGCACCAATTCAAAAGACTCGATTGAGGCGGCGAAATGCAGTACTTTCCAAATTCATTGGCCACAAATACTGTTTCAATGCGCCAAGAGCAGGACGTTTACAATAACTGTATCACCATCATCAAGCAATATTCTAGACCAGAATTACAAGTAGACTTGTCCAGAAGAGTGCATCTGCTAAAGCCACAAGTATTTGTATTTAAAACTTTAATGTTACACAAAAGACAACAACCAAACAAAACAAATAGACTGATTTAGTATAGAAAAGCTCATCAGGGCCATACTGATAGGCTGCAAAATTACTGCTGTTGATGTTTTTTTTTTGCAGGCTTTTTTTTTGCATTAGTACTCCTAAAACAAGCGTACATCAATTCGACAAGACGTTTTGTAAAAGCCACGTATGAGCTAAAACATTAAGAGCTACCTGTACTTTAGAGTGAAATCTTCATACTAAAGAGATAATTTAATACTTCTTGTTTTTACCATGTAAAACTGCTGAGCTATTAATTTTTGTGACCTAAGTACCAGCTCCTACATTCCAAGCCAACTAAAAAACCTTTCCATCTTCAGCTTCACGAACACTTCACCTGTTTATGACTACCATGACAAAACTTTGCTGAGATATCAGAGCAAACGTAACGTCTCACCGCCCCACACAGGGTTCGCAGCAGCCCTTGCTGACAAAATTTGAAGAACTTCCTAGGTGCTCACAAGACATTTTATGGTATGGGACTCAAGAGTTCAAACAATTAGCAGAAATTTTTCTTTTATCAAAAATAAAATGCTACTGCTGTGCCTTTTGAGCTTGCAAGGGCATAAAACTCTGCTCCCTGCAATAAAAATACGAGCCACGTCGTATTGGCCAGACTATTGGCTGGCATGAAACTCACGGCCAGAGATGCAAATAAAATTTAATACGTTCAACCAAAATCAAGGCCGTGTTTTAAGAAGTCCTAAGAACTCAGTGAAGCTTTGAAGGCCTTCATATAGCAATTAGTGTGCATTTAAGAATTTCTCGGGGACTACTCTGCCCACAAGAACGCTAACAGCTGCATTCTCACATGAGACTGAAGGTTCACATAAATAAAGGCGGCACATCCCGGAGAACAAATAGACAGATGTGCATAAATAACAGCGTAGGAAAATGGAAGCGGAATAGCACGACAGCATCTTTTTCATTCCAACTTCTTTTCTTCTGAGTGGTTGCTCTAGGCAAAATGGCTTTGCTTCACAAGTCAGCACATTACATCCAACAAAAGTGCTGAAAATGTGCCTGACATTGGTCGTCTTGCATTTTTTATCTTGTGGTCTGCGCCACTTTAACAGTGCTGCACTGCATTCCATTTTCCATGTTGCCTTCATGGTCACACATGCTCGCGCCAAAAGTTTATCCCCGTGGCAGCCAGAGAGAAAAATGGCAGCAGTGGATACGTAAGAGAGAGGGGATGCAATTATCCGGTTTTTGCAATTAAGAATATATCTTCTATTAAGAATTAGAAAAAGAAAAAAACCTTGCAGAGCCGATCCATATAGAACAGAACAAAAGCAAGAAATTCCTGCATGTGCGAATGTGTGCATAGAGTTCTGTGCGATTGCCTGTGTGCAGTGTAAGACAGAATGCTGGCCCAGGAAATGTCAGAAGAGTACCAACACATTTTCAGAATGCTGTCCTTTTAAGGTGCAACACTTTTGGGAGACACGTACGAGATTATACTCTGACCCGATGCAGATGAAGTTGGTTTCAAAACCACTAGTTGTTAAAGTCACCGACGTTTACATGACGCCAATACACGTTTGCGGGTATCAAATCATCATAATGATAGTTATGATGATGTTGATCATTAGAAATAACAGGGAGCAATTTACCCATCTTTCTTGCACTATCCTGTGTGGAAACCAGTGTGGCAGCAAGCACGACATGGTGCACCATGACATGATTTGCACTCATTCTACCAAGCTGGCACTTAATCTTAGTTCATTGAAATGAGTTATGAAAAATTATTCAAGATGCCCTGGTGTTCTTGCTTGAAGCCATTTAGATATTATCGTTTAACAATTTAAAAAGGCAAATATTTTAGTCTGTCATGCCGGAAGAGACTTTTAGTACTGTGCAAATAGAACAGTTATATGCTGACTGAGCAACAAGACCTCAGCGTGCAATCAAAAAATCCGGAAAACGTCTATTCGAGTCGATTCTGCATTCTTTTTTTTTTTTTTAATATCCCCGATGTGCATGAAAAAAGAAGCCTCTGTGCAGATAGTGCGACCCGTTGTTCCCACGGCTCTCCGCAGCTTACGTGATGTTGTCCGTGCTGAAGTTGACGATGGTGTTGACGAACGTGTCGCCCAAGAGCACCGAGCGGATGGCGCGCCAGTCGTGCGCCGGTTCACCGAGCAGGAGGCAGATGGCCTCGAGCGTCGTCTTAACGGGTAGCGGCGGATTAGCCATGCTCCGCACTTCCACCAGATGCTGGCGCTTAATGCCCTGCACCGCTATGTGCCGAACGCGCAACGTGAATATTGCAGCTAACTGCATTAACCCCCGCCTTTCGTTCAAAACATTAAACTCGTACCTGACACAGTATAGTGTATCGGGCGGATATCCACAAGAAATTGAAGGACAGTGGCATGATTCCGTTCTTCACACAAGGTTACTTGAATCGGCAGAATATACTTCTGAGATTAACTTAACTGCACCACTGAGAACTTATATAAAATGCTTTGAGCGCATAGTAAAATTTGCAAGTTTGAGCTAGCAAAATTGGGAAATATTAACCTTGCATTTAAAAAGCGTTAGATGATGTAAAGGAGCAGTAGACACAACACCACGCTTTAGTTCAAGTTTAGTCTAACATTCCGGACTAAAGTCTAGATCCCCAGGTGAGTTGTATCCAGCAAAACATTACATAAAAAGCATAAGCTACAAAGGTGTTATTACACATTTCTGTACTCAGTGTCGCGGCTATGCTAAAGGGGCTTTAAGCCATTCGCTTTGAAAGGCTGACAGTTCTGTACAAACTTCTGTAACAAACTGAAATGTATAGAAGTGCTGCAAAAAATGGTTTAGAGTGAACAGGAAAACGTTACTAGCCGTGAACATTAGATTATCCAGTGTAGACCACTTATAGCGTAACCACTTATAGTGCAGGACCGGTTAAAACGCGATCTTTTTCGACTCCAGTTTACTCACCCAAAAGACTCCATGTATTCGCATACCGCTTATTGTGCAGTCCCCCAAACCAAGATGAAAGACCGGTTTATAATGCAGTTGCAGGAAAATCATTGTGACAAAGGCGGTAGTATGTGCGCATCTGAAAGGAGGCACGGTGGTTGATCCGCTGGGGAGCAGCCGACAAGGTCGTTACAAAGGAGGAGGGGACGTGGAGTGAATGAATGAAGGGCAAAGGGCAGAGGGAAAAAAAAAGGAAAAAAATATCGCAGCATGCTGTGCGGGCTCGCCGAGTAGGAGGGCAGTTGCCTTGGCGCCGATAAGCCATTGTACCAGCGCCGATTATAGCGTCACTAGCATGGCTCTGGCCGCGCACGGCTCGACATGACACCTGCGACCTCATCCTTATCAACTCCGCTTAACAGTTTCCTGTTGGGAGAAGCGTCGTCATCGAGTTTGCTACAGATATCGCGTTTGCTACAAGTATCGCGTTTCGCATTTGCTGCCAGTGCGCTGTCATACTTAAGCTTGGCGGGTTCTCATCATTGATGACCTCCTGGCCGCGAAAGTGAACTTCGTATCACGCACACAGTTTTTGGTTCAGTGCTTGATGCGATCTTTTCAACAACGGATCTCCACGTCTTAGACAAACTTCCCGCAACAACATATTCAACGGCAGGCTGGGCCTGATTGGCGTTGGTTGCGTTTTGGTAGCAGTTGCGTGCTAAGTTGCGGTTTGGTACAGAATTAACGGAACTCTTTGCGGTGGCTTCACTTGACGGGAAGAGATACATATCGTTAACGAAAACGAGGGAGGCACGTGTAGTGCTCGAATGGTCGTTCGCGATTCGATTGCAATGTCTTCAAATCAGGTGTAAGCCTGTGAAATCAAACGATTGGAGTTTTTCAGCGAGTGAAATTCCTGACGTTATTCGACATAATCGAGGGGTTCGAGAAGTACCGTAATTACTCGAATCTAACGCGCACCTTTTTTCCGGTTAAGCGAGTTCATAAATCGCATGCGCGTTAGAATCGAGCACGAACAAAAAAATTACGGCCAATCTATTGCCATCGGCAAATCTAAAATGGCCGCCCCCTACGTGCGTCGGCATGGGGCGTCGTCCATTTCTGCCTATGTGTTTCTCATGTGCGGCACTTTGTACGTGTGCTGAGGAGTTCGTCATCTAGTAGTGCATTAGCATCGACGGCTTGGAAGGGCCAACTCCAAAAACTCGAGTGCATCACGACGCCGCTTTTAAAAGAAAAGTCATCGCGTGTGCAGAAACGGACGGAAATCGGGCCGCATCGCAGTCGTTCGGAGTTCCTGAAACCTGCGTGCGGGACCGGCGGAAACAAAAGCAGAAGATTTTCGACAGCAAAGCTTTACGCAAAGGCTTCAGTGGACCACAGCAGGGTCGGTTTCCGCAAATTAAAGAGCTGCTCGGCGAGTATGTGCTTTAGCAGCGAGCAGCACAGCGGCCCGTGACGGCAGAACTGCTCCAAGTGCGGGCTATGCAATTAGTCTTAGAAAAAGGTCTAATGCGGAGCCAGTTTAAAGCGAGCAGGTGCTGGCTAACTAACTTTATGAAGAGGAAAGGCTTTTCCCTCCGAAGGGGAACATGCATATGCGAAAAGTTTTGCGGAGGAGTACGATGAAAAGCTTCACAGTTTTCAGAGGTTTGTCCTAAACTTGCGGCGCAACAACGACTACCTGCTTGGGCAAATCGGGAATGCCGATCAGACGCCTCTTTACTTCGACATGCCTGGCACCACAACCGTCGAGAAGAAGGGGGCGAAGCAAGTTCGCGTGCTGACATCGGTCCACGGTAAAACTACAGTGACGGCAATGCTCTGTTACACGTCAGATGGGCGCAAGCTTCGCCCGTACCTCATATTTAAATGGAAGACGCTCCCGAAAGGAGTAGTTTTTTTGAGTGGTGTGATCATGCGGGCCAGCAAGAAAAAATGGGTGCGCGTTGCAATCGATGTCTTACGTTTTTTTTTTTCGCGGTGGAAATCGGGTGCGCGTTACAATCGAGGGCCCGGTAGAATCGAGTAAATACGGTAGTCGACGAATTTCCGCGATGGTGCTTTTTATTAGATCCCTGCCCCCTTTTCGCGTCCATTTCTGGCAACAGGTGCCTTACGATATTACTTTTTATTTAACACTAAAAAATTTATACGGTTGTAAACACCACGCACCACATGCTTCGATTCTCGGACAAGTGAGGCTGCATGCTTAACATGTTTGGTGCAACCGTGACCTTGGAAAAAGGCCGTTTTGGTTATGATGCAGTACCGTTTGTAGTGCGGATACTTGTGACTCCCGCGACTTTGGTTATAAGCGGTCCATACTGTATAGCTCTACAACTAAACCTGTTACTAGACACTTTTAGTACCTTCAGGATCCTTGTTGCAAGCTAAGACAGCCGACCCCATTGATTATTAGACCCCAGCTACATTTTTTTTTTTTTTCACAGCAGAAACCACATTTGTATGGCTGAAATTTACATATTTCTACCTCCAGATTATTAATATTTCTCCTGAAATGATGTACATGTATGCCGCAAACATGTTCCAAATAGAGTTGCCTCATTATTAGAGCGTTATTAATTAGAAGTCAAATCTAGGCAATTGCATAAAAATCGCACTCAACGTTTTCCATGAGCACCACGAATTGCAAAAGTTGGAGTCTCGTGAGACGAGAACAAATCCCTGCTATGGAATGGCACTCAATGTCCTTTGGGCTCAAAATTATGACAAGCCTCAGCGTTGCTGGGGAGAAGAACCTGAAAGCTGTGTGTGAAGTGAACTGTCAAAGCAAACCGGAAGGACTGTGAAGAAGAGCTCAGGGGTGCTATTCTGGACACTGTCTAATTCTGCCATATTATCAAATTTTGTAATGGCAGCATTTTAAGCCAATCAAAGAGGTCATAGCAGCTCACTTGGCCAATTAGTATCGATCAATGGCGGAATTTGACAACATGGCGGAATTCGATAATGTGCAGAATAGCACCCCAGAAGAAGCAAGTCACGAGAGACATTTTAGCAGCAGAGATGTGGGCTTCAAGTGTTTGTAATGGATTGGCTGCACAGGAAGAGGAAAAAAAAATAAGTGAACAGAACGAAGAAAGCATTTCGACATTCTGGCAGAGGCAACCCTGCTTCTCTCCAACCTTCCACTGCTGCCGCGTTTCTCTGCCAAAGAAAGGTGACACTCGTCCATTTCGATGCCACGTGGATGTCGTACAACTGGCAGGCCAGATCCTCTGACATACGTGATATCATCTGTGCTGAAGTTGACGATGGTGTTGATGAAGTTTTCACGGATGATGACCGAACGGATGGCCTTCCAGTCAGTCGTCGACTCTCCGAGCAGCAGGCAGATGGACTCGAGGGCCATCTTGACCGCAAATGGGGGGTTGCCCATAGAACGAACCTCCACCAGGTGCTGCTTCTTGATAGATTTTACCGCTGGAGGCGGCAGGCAAAAAATAAGAGCTGCATCGTCGCAAGCTGAAGCCCGACACTCCTCCGAGAATCGATGCCTTTTTATTAATTACTGCTCGCTTTCCACGAGTGTACTGCAGGCGTGTGTAGACACTCGCCGTGCATTTCATGCTCTACCATGCTTGAATAAAACAGAGGCTTCCACAGGATTGATTTGGCACATTCAAGAGTCCCTGTGTTTCAAACTGGCAATTAATTCTCCATCATGCTACCGTATGCTAGCTTCCTGGATAGCTTAGATGGTAGAGCAACTGTTCTAAATAAACACAGGCCCCAAGTTCAAATATCGGACAAGAACAGAAGTTTTCCACAACTGGGAATCACTCTTTGAGAAACCTGCGCAAATTTACTCATAGCTTTGGCTACAAACACGTGGTTGGCAACATTTTCCATTCAGTTTCAACTACCAGGTGTTCTACGACGTGCACCTAAATCCAAGTCAATTAGGATTCCACCCCCCTCCCATCGTGATGTAGCTACCGTAGCCTAGAAATGAATTCACAACCTTGAGCTAGGCCATACCCATAGAGTTCTACACCATAAAATCTACCCCATATAATTCCCTATAAATACACTAAAGGAACTCTGGCGCTAGTGTCTATGGGAGCAGCAATGCATGGCATTTCAACCAGTATCGGAATGACGGGGTAGTACAGGGACTTGTCTAAACTTCAATCTTTCAGCTTCATATGGCTCCGTGTGGTTCGCATCCGCAAAACAGAATTCAGCAAATGTTCAGCAGTTCTACTTTACTTTTAGGCTCACTAATTCAAATATGATCACTAAGTTCCCAACATCCTTTTGTCCGAAACGAGCCCCAAAACATAACAGTAAACAAAGCCACAAGTGTGATCGAAGCCGCGAGTACGAAGATTAAGCAAATTCATGTACTACTCATCTGACCGATCGCACTACGAAATTCCCTCCATTATTAAGAAACTTAAATATTAAGAAGCTATGATCTACACGGGTGGGTGTTCGTACACAAGATTGGAGCATTTGCAACCTTACCCTGCTGTGCTTCTATGACGGCAGGTTCGACTTGTGCCAAATCGGCCATGACACTGGCACGCTTCTCGGCGATGATTTCTTCTTGTTTCTGAAAAATGGAAGAAGCGGGAGAAAGATAAACGTCTTCAGCAAAGCAAAGGGCTCCAATTTAGTTCCAAACATCTGGAGCTTCCGTCGAATGCCATTCAACATAAAGCGTTGGGGCCTTCAAATTACTTCTTTACACAGGTCACTGCGATGAAAGTGATGTTTAACAATGTTCTTTGCATTATTGATAGCACCTAAAGAATCATTCATTCCCAGGTCATTTTCTATGCAGGGGCATTCACTGCAGATACACACTACTGCATTTTAAGCAGTATCGGAAAGCTTGACGCAATATCAATTTGTCAACTTCTGCTGACACGCGAACTTAGCTGTGCGGTTGTATACAGATTTCTGAACATGGCGTCATAACTACCACGCTACGACTCAAGAAAAAAGAAAAAAAAAGGGGGGGGTATCTGAGAGTGTACCAAAGAGGTCAACGTGATCAACAGCCAGTGGGAAGAGCAATAAATTACAAAACAAGTCACTCATCACGCTGTAGAACATTGCTTAGTGTTTCTCTGCAAGTGCTGCAGCCTGTCGTGTAGAAGCGACAATGGCAGCCGGCAAGAGTATGGCTGAACAACATTCTATTGAAGTTTAAAGAATAGAAAAGCCAGCTTTGAACACGTGAAACATATATTTAAGCAAGAAAGCTGGTGCCATTCAGCTGACACTGCAGTAAGGCGGTACAAAAACCTTGACTCACCCTGAGCTGAGCCTGGATCTCGTGAGACTGCACTTTCTTCTTCTCGGCCTCTTGTTGGTCTTTCAGCTGCATTGTGTCGTTGAAAAGAAAAATACACACAAAAGATTCGTTATCAGATTTGTTGTTTATAAAGTGTCATCAGAGCTGCAAATACGAATGCATTTAGCCATCTGTATATGTGCATGTTTTAAAACCCTATAGAGATGGTTTCGCTGCAGTCAAGCAGTGCTAAGCCATGAAAACGCAAATCCAGATGAAATCTACACTGCTGCGAAGCCCATTTCAAGGTTAAGTGAGGGTATTATAGTAAAAGCTCGTACATCCAGATCTCGTTAACTCGGAAATTCGGTCAACTTGAAGACGCGGCGCGGTCCTGGCAAAATTGTGTATATTTCGATGGTGTCAAATACTGGTTAATTCAGTGGGATTTAGACGCGCACTGGTTAACTCAAACGATTTCAGAGAGGGCTATCGGGGCTCCATACTTTCAGTAACAGATTTTGGTTACTGAAAGCATGGAGCCCTGGCTTCGCCTCCGTAACCGACAGTGAAATCGAAGTTTTGGAGAAACCGAAGCCGAACGAACAGCAGCTGAATATAGTCCTAATTATAGTGACTGAGGGGGGAAGTGGCCAGGTGGCTCAAGTCCCCACCCGGCGGACTAGCACTTGGGCCGCCGGTATGCCCAGTGTCTGCAAATGCACCACACATGGCGCCGCATGCATGGACGACGGGACAGTTTGCGCAGCGGCCGCTGCCCCAGTTGCCTGCAAGGCCTACGCTGCTGATTTCTTTGCGATGTGACTTCCGCGCATAGCGTGTACAGCTCGGGTACATCAATAGAGTTGACTGTTGGGCGAAATGGCGCTTTGACATAGAAACCATCGTTACATTGTCGGGCTGTGTTTGTGCCGTTGATGATGGTGTGGCCATTGCTGGTTTGCCAACTGATGATGACATATCTGAAGTGCTTGAAGGGGATCAGAATGACAGCACTGATCATGACATACAAGATGAGTCCACGAGACATCGCACTAAGCAGGAGGCCACCAAAGCCATCGCTGTCCTCGCGGAGTTCTGCATCAGTTCTCGCGACAGCGAGAGTGCACACCACCACCACATGGGGTTGAAGAAGATTGTTCAAGCACTCATTCCGATGACGAGGCAGGCAAAGTTGACGCAATTTTTCATGAAATAAAGGTTTGTCTGTGCTGAGTACATTTTCCTTTTGTTTTGATAGTTCATTCAATAATTCAGAATTTGGTTAACTCGAACATTTTGACCGGTCCCGTGAGATTCGGGTTAACGAGCTTTTACTGTACCCTCACATCGATTAATTTTTTTACGTTTAAAAGCTTTATATACACACTTACATGCTCAAAGTATAACAAATTATAGAAAGTAACCTATTTCACAAGCTATCGCTTGCACTTTACCAAAAGTAAAACTCTGCTACTATTCAAAGTTGTTGCTGCTTTCTATAAAACAAAAAAAGGGGGGGGAAGGGGGGGATTTGCACAGGCCTTGTCTTAATTTTTTTTTTTAATGTTGTGCAGGTTTGTTAGGTCATGAGAAATATGTCCATTTTTCCATACAATGTGCGATATATATCTTATTCGAATTCGATTTAAAATGAATCATTAGACTAAAGTGAGTTTTGCTTGGAATTCATCCGAACGTAAAATTCAGTATTTGCACACGCTGAATTATTAGGAAAGCTGCCTCCCCTGCAACTTAGCTAGTGCAATGCTATGCATGATAGCCCATGCTAACAGCGATTATATCACTATTACTTTCAAAAAGGCAATTACAATAGACTAGTATACACAGCAGTTGCATTAATTTTGCATTTGTGTAAGAGGTGCAAACTAAGACATGCTCTAGCCTATGATAATGATTGTAGGTACAAGTTCAGCCCATGCTGGCAGATTTCTTCATTCTGTTTGGTCCTTGACACAAGCCAAACGACACGCAAAACATGCGATTGTGTTTCCCTCACCATCTCTTTGAGCTTGGCATTGGCAGCCTGGTTCTTGGCTTCCAGCTCACGAGACTTGAGTGCCAGCGATTTCTGCAGCTCCTCAACCTGCTCGACTGTCTCGCGAATCTTTTGCAGGCCCACGTTGAGGTGGAGCTGCTGCTCCTCCAGCTCGGAGCGCTTCTCGTTGAACAGCTTCACCTGGAAGGCAATGTTTGCAGTTCCGTTGAATTCACAAACACACACACACATAAAAAAAAGAAAAATCGCAGAATATCCACGGTGTAAATGAGTGGGCCAAAGCACTGGAGGGTTTCATCGCTAAACCATGAACCATCTGCGAATATCACCCACTAGATCATCAAAGACGTGACAAACGGTGCATAGTAAACTCTCGGTAAACGGAACTTCAAGGGACCGAAAAATTAGTTCCGTTTAACAGGAGTTTTGTTTACTGAGAGAGATGTGAAAAAGTGCCATTTCATGTGTGCAAACTCTTTAAATACCATTTTATGGATGCCTAAGCACTGTGAAGAGAATGTAGCTGAGATAGGTAATTAGAAAGCAGGGAAACAACACAAGGTTTCGACATGGCATTCACAAGTTTACTGGTCTACAATCAGTCACTCTGCACTAAAAAAATCGATCAATATTTTTTTGTTTGAGCCCTTGCATGCACATCTTTAGGATTTTTTTTCTTCATACCACTTAAGCTTTGGACGAACAATTCTGACCCAGCTTCCGTCTGAAAAAAAATTCTCAGAAACAGAACAGCTGACTCAGCTCCCTGAAGTGTGGTAACTACTGCGCTGCTTTCCTTTTCAGAGTCCAGCTCATCCTCCTCTTCGCCACACACCTCTTCAACAATGCCTTGCAATGTGTTGTCAGGGCAAGTTGCAACATCGCTGTCAACATGCACGTACTTGTCAAAGTCCAGTGGGATATTCCTTAGAGCACACTGCTTTATCACCTGCTGCCTGGTCGCTTAAATATTCTGCAGGCCTGAAGCAATTTGCTACAGCACAAGTGAGCTAGCTGCCTCCAGGCATCGGCAATAAGGTTAACGGCGCCAAGAATGTCCACCTTGTATTCCTTCTCCTGGCTCATGCATAGCAGCATTCTCTGTAGAATACCCTTGTGGAAGTGGGCCTTAAGAGCTTGAATAACTCCTTGATTCATGGGCTGTAACAGTGCTGTGGTGTTGGCTGGGAGGAATTCCAACTGAATAGACTTCAGTCCTGTCACAGTCCCATGTGCAGGGCAGTTATCAACAATAAATAGAATGTTCCCATTCTGTCGCGAAAATTGCGCATCTTCCGTGTGCAGCCATTTGCTGAAGAGGGCCTGTGCCATCGAAGCTTTCAAGTTCGACTCGTAAGTGACGGGCAGAGTAGTGATGCTCTTGAAACAGTGAAGATTTTTTGATTTCCCGATAACAAGCAGCTTCAATTTGTCGCTGCCAGACATGTTGGCTCCTAATAAGACAGTTAATCGTTCTTTGCTAAGCTTGCCCCCTGTTGCGCAGCTCCCCTTTGAAGGCAATTGATTTCGACGGCAGGAGCTTATAAAAGAGCGCTGTTTCATCTACGTTAGAGATATCGTCAAATTTGAATTGGCGCATGATCTTCGGCAGCCGTCCGGCCGGCCAGTCGCGACATGCAGTCGCGTCAGCTGCTGCAGCTTCTGCAATGGTACAGAAAACGAGGCCATTTCTCTTTTCAAACCTCATCAGCCAGCCTTCACTGCACAAAAAGTCCGTTATGCTGAGCAGAAGATTTAACTCTTCAGCCTTGGCACGGATTAGAGGACAGTTGACAGAAATGTTCTGGCTCCTGGCTCTCCTAACCTACAACATGAGACACTTCTCCAGCCTTTCGTAGTCGCCATGTCGCAGACGCTTCTGTTGAGGCTCGAATCGCGATGTTTCGAAGGCATTCCACAGCTTCTTCTCCTTGTCGTGCAGAATCCTGTGAAGCTGCTCTTCTGGTCGCCGTGCTTCGTCGCGAGCACCAACTTTGAGTAGGAGCCGCTATCGAAATCGAGAATGATTTTCATCTTTTTTAACATCAGCACATGGTGTGCTGCCATTATACAGCAAAGGCAAGGCTTCAACTTCGCGAGCGCCTACGAGTTACAGAAGTCGGACGACACCGTTGCGGCAATGAAGCATGAATGGCACCACAACGGCTGGAAAAACGCGGCCATGACCTCAGCGACTGGAACGGAGACTGAAAAATGAGATGAAGAGCAATGGAGCTCTGCAGCCTACCAACGAGACAAGGCCTACAGGCACCTACGAGGCTGGCTAAAAAAACAAAACAGCCAAAACCAGAAAAGATCGAAGCTCATGGAGATGGGTCTGCCAGAAGTTCTATTTTTGGTTCCGTTTACACGGTGGCGTGGAAATTTTGGTTACAATTACCGAAACTTTTTTTTACATTGTGTGAATACAAAACCAACCAACTTACAGGCTAGTGTTCCGTTTAAGTGGCAATTCCGTTTAAGCAATTTCCATTCATCGAGATTCTACCGTATATATTTATACAAGAAATTTTATTATTCGCAAGTGCCGGCTATATGTTGCTTTTATTCCCCCTTCATTATAACGGTTTTATGGTCGATGAAGTGTTGGATGTTTGCAAGTACAAAGTAGAGGGCATGAAGCTGGCAAAAGTCACGTACAAACAAGGTATAGACAAACTTACGCCCTTAGGAGCTTCACCCTCAAAAAAAGACATGCAACGTCTTTACACCGCCCGTACAAGCTTATACCCCAGGTGAAGTCTGCAAATATATTTGACTTCATGGAAGAGAAATATGTTTTAGCTAGTGCCTGTAGCAAAGAAGGTTGTTCTTTCAACTCTCCCTAATCTGCTATAGAGACGTTACTGAAAAGTGTTATGCAACTTACTACCTAATGCAAAGAATGAACTGCTTGTAAGTTGCTAACTTATTAAGTTAAGGAGCATCTAAAAGGGTCCTGCAACACATTTGCGAGTAAGAATTGAATGGTTTATTGCCGCACAAGTTGACTGCCTTAGAAATCTTTATAATCTGTGAGATACACGCACAGTTATGGGAATTCGTCACATGTTTTCAGCGCTTTCTCTCTCCGTTCGTACCTGCTAGCATGCTGAAAACCATGCAGAGGGAAGCATGACAAGGGGGTCAAGGAGCTATGTCAATATGTCAGCGTGCATTATAGACTTGAACACTTTCTCTTTTCTTTTTCTTTCTTAAAATGTGCTGCTTACTATCAGTGCAATAGCACACGCATGTCACAGCAACTCGCACTGGCCACGTTAACTATACTGCTCACAATGCCCTAATCAACCAATGGCAGTGGACTTTGGGGTTTATGGCATGGTCATCTGGGGTCATGACATCATTTGTCAAAAGATGAGTGAGCGATTTCTAGCCAACTTTGAGCAATCCGAATTTCAGACTGCGTGCTGCTCTGTAATGTTTGGCTGACATTTTCTCTTCCTTGACTATCGATCAGCAGCGTTTTTGGACCGTGCTGAATAAAAAGTGTTGCACGGCTTTTCTAAGAAGAGTGATAAGAGAATCTGCCTCGTACTGTTTTCAGCATTTCTTTATTTTTTTAAACACTTTACCAAAGGTCTTGCAAAGCACCTCTAGTAGTCTGGCCTATTTTTTGACCTGATGCAGAATCCTGCCAAAAACAGTGCAGCCAATTAATTGCAGGTAACCACTCAAATGGTATACAGTAGACTCGTTGAACAGAACCTAAATGGACCACGACAATATTTTTCTTTTAACGGGAGTTTGCTGAACCGAGACATGAACAAGGACACAGAATGCAAGTATGAAACCAATCAAGTTGGAAGTGCTTGTTCCATTAACAGTTCCGTTCAGGAAGTGCTTGTTCCATTTACCAAATCCGTTCAGGAGTTCAGTTGGCATCTCATGACAGCCCTGAACTAGGGATGCCTAGTAGCAGTTCAAAAATCTACATGCAAAAGCCAGTCTCGCAAGAGATGCAAAAGATAATTTTTCTATTCGATAGATTATTGAACACTGTAACTGCAAAGTGGTACTAATACTCTGAAGAGCCTGTTGACACAACATTGAAAGAGGTGTGAGGGTGGCCGAGAGAGAGCGTTACGTGACGGCGTCATCATCATCATCGGGGCTTGGCCGAGAGAGGGCACTACGTGACGGCATCATCATCATCATTGGGACGAGAGTGCTGGGGGTTGCGTGTGTGGGGAAGGGAGAGTTCGGCCTGGTTGGGAAGAGTGGCAAGACGTAGCGGTGTGTGGTGTGCGATTTAGGGTTAGCGCGTGACAAGTGGGGGCTCGTCCGGGATGGCTTCAGGCCCGACAACAGCAGCGGACGACATGCCTAGGCTCCAAGGTGTCGTTGAAGAGCTGTTGCTGGGCACCGATGGCTCCGCCATGGAGCGCGAACGAATCACGGCGGTCGTGCGCGATCGAGTGATGGCGACGCCGCTTGGACTGTGATCGCTAACACTGGCGCGGTCCCTCGGGCCACCGACGACTCTGCGCTTCGGCTCGCCGGTGCGCACCTCCCCCGCTACTCTGGTGCTAGAGACTTGCAGTCGCCGGAGGAGTTTCTTGAACGTTTGGAAAACTTCTGCCTCGTGAAGGGGGTCGCCGCCGATAAGCGACTGACACACGTGGTACCGGCTGCCCTCGAGGGTGGCGTGAAGTTGTGGTGGCGGTTCGTGCGCGGGTTCGACTCGTGGGAGCAATTCACTGCCGCCTTCCGCTCCGAGTTCTCGTCGATTGACGCGAAGCGTCGCCTGAAGGCGGAGCTCGAACAGCGCAAGCAGCACCCGGAAGAAAATTTGAAAGAGTTTATATATATACGATCGCTACGTTTTACGACCGCATCGGGGAAGAGGTCTCTGAAGTTGAGAAGGTGCAGCGCGTACTGCACTGAGGCAGATGCACCCTCAGTTGCAAGATTTGGCGGAGGGGCATGCCTACAACGACCTCGCCGAGTTGGTGAAGGCAGCCGACGGCCTAATGGAGCGGGCTTGGCGTCGCCTCTAGTACAGACCACTGCCACTTCCGAGCAACCAAGTAGCCAGAGATCTGGCGTTTCGCCCTAGTCAGGCCCCCGACCATCACTCACTGCCGCAGCCGAACAGTATGGCGACGGCGTCGTTCGCTTCATTTGCTGCTGCCCCACCGGCACCGCCGACTTCTCACTGGCCACTGCATCCAGCTGCGCTAGACCCGTCGTACTGCCGGGACCAACAGTACTCGTGCGACACAGCGCCTCCGTTCTCACCCTACGGGCCAGGACCGATGCCGCGGCAGGAGCCCGCGAGTGGAGCAATGCGTGTGTAGTGCCATTGCTGTGGTGGATTCGGCCACATATCTCGTAACTGTGCCATGGGTCGACGAATGGGGCCACCCGTTTGCTTCTGGTGCCAGCGATCGGGTCACATGCAAGCACAGTGCCCGGGAAACCAGTGGCGGTAGGTGCTGCCCCGGCGGGCACCTACCGCAGTGCGCACCAAGTAGCGACCACAGCCGGTGGCAAAGAGCCCCTTATCGACGTACGTATCGAGTCGTCGATGTTCAAGGCCCTGCTAGATACAGGCTCAAGTGTAAGCTTCTTCGGACCGCACGCCGCGGCGGCGGCCCAAGCTTCTGGAGCCAAACCCAAGGCAGACGTACGCGTGCTGCGTTTGGCATCAGGCTGGTCGCAGTCAACCATGTCTCTGAAGTGCCAGATCGAGTGGGCTGCCGGTTGCCGCAGACAGCAGTTTTTGTGCGTTCCTTACCTGTGCCCTGGGTAGGGATTTCCTGACGGTGAGTGGCATCTCTCTGCACGTGTCACTTGGTGGGTGGACTGTCGGCACAGAACCACAAAGAATTGTGCCCTTTGTCAAGGCCGTTAAGGAACAGCCAGAGGCAGTGGATGATTTTGGAGACAGTCTGCGCTGCATTTTTGCTGAGGGCGATGCCAGTGTGTGCGCCAGTGTGCCGGAGGCGACTGCAGCCTGCAATGGGATCATTCTCGGCCACTCGTCGGACCTAGACCCACGCATGAAACACATTTTAGAAGAGTTTAGCGAAACCTTCACCGCAACTCCGGGCTGTACAACCCTGGCAGAGCATCGCATAGACACGGGAGACAACCCACCTGTTCGATGCAAACTGCGACCAGTGAATGCCAAGAAGCAGGCCATCATGGACAACTGCATTCAAGACCTGCTGGCACAGAACCTCAGAACCTCATCCGCCCTAGCCAAAGTCAGCATGCCAGTGCTCCAGTCCTGGTTGAGAAGAAGTCTGGTGGCTACCGCATGGCTGTGGATTACCGCCAGCTGAATACACGCACTAAGGTGCCAGTCTACCCCATGCCGAGGACTGATTGGTTGCTGGCACAGCTGGGACGAGCCAGGTGGTTCTCAAGTTTTGATCTTTCACAGGGGTTTTTTCAAATCCCTGTTCAAGAGCAGGATATTCCAAAGACAGCGTTCATTTGCCATCGGGGAACCTTCGAGTTCATGAGAATGCCCTTTGGAGTTGCCGGAGGTCCTGCAACGTTTCAGACACTGATGGACCGACTACTGGAGGGAATTAATCACCAGTTTTGCCATGGCATTTCTTGATGATGTCCTGGTGTATTCGGAGACCCTAGAGGATCATCTTAAGCATGTTCGGGAGGTGTTGAAGCGGATAAGTTCGGCACTGCTGACCATTAACCCAGAGAAGGTGCACGTGTGCTGTCAATACCTGAAGTTCCTTGGCCATGAAATATCGCTTGGGCAGTGTAGGCCGGACAAGGAAAAAGTGCGAGCGGTGCTAGACTATCTTCAACCAACAACACTCAAACAGCTGCAGGCCTTCCTGGGACTAGCAGGCTATTACAGAGGGTTCATACCTCAGTTTTCTATCACTGCACGTCCACTCACAGAACTCCTTAAGAAAAACCAACGTTGGCGGTGAGAGCTGCAGCAAGAGGAAGCCTTTAGAGCACTTAAGCAGTCCCTGGCCGACGATGTTGTTGTAAACTTGCCGGACCTCAACAGACCATTCGTGGTGGAAGCAGACACCAGTGGAGTCGGCATTGCAGTGGTGCTTCTGCAGGCAGCCGAGAGTGATGCTCAACTGTGTCCAATAAGCTTCATTAGCAGGGTCCTCACTGAGGCAGAGCAGCGCTATACAGTGCAAGAATGGGAGTGTCTGGCTGCGGTGTGGGCAGTGGACAACTTCCGACCATACCTTGAGTTCACCGAGTTTGAGATACACTGTGATAACTCCTCACTGTCCTGGATGTTCACCACAGACCAGGCCTCACCACGTGTAAAGTGTTGGGTTTTGCGGCTGCAAGGTTTCAACTGCAGGATCAAGCACAGGCGGGGTCTTGCAAATGTGCCAGCCGACGCCTTGAGCAGAGCTCCCCTTCAGCACCAGGAAGTTCCAAGCCCAAGTCCACACGAGACGCTGTTCCCTATGGCTGTTCCAGAGCCCAGCCCACAAATCAGCTTTGAGGCAGCTGCTGTAGCACCTGAAGTGGACGACACTACTGTCTTGAATGATGCAGGGCTCCTCGCCCAGGAACAAAAGCAGGACCCCATACTGTCAAAACTACGAACTGTGATGAAGGGAGGGAAGCTTCCGCCCACTGACAGTGATCAACCTTTGATCAGAGACCTGGCGGAGACGACCGAGATGGAAGAGAGTGGGTTGCTTGTACAGCACCGAGGGAACAGGAAAGTACCTTGGCTACCAAACCATCTCTGCAACTTGGTCCTGCGACTGTCCCATGACCACCTGATTAGCGGCCACTCCCGCTTTTTCAAGACCCTCAAACGCATTTCTCAGATTTTCGTGTGGCTGGGTATGCGCTCGGACATATCCAAGTATGTGCGATGCTGCCAGGTTTGTCAGTGCACCAAAGCCCACCGACAGAAGCCAGAAGGGCTGATGAGCAATCAATGAGCCACTGCCCCCATCGAACAGCTCAGCGTAGACATAATTGGGCCCTTGCCTATGACGCCTCGACGCCACAAGTACCTTCTCGTGGTGATTAACAAGTTCACCAAGTTCATTGAACTTTTCCCATTACGGGCAGCAAACAGCAAGAGTGTGGTGGCCTGTATGATCCAGGTTTTTTGCAGACATGGCACACCTGTCTCCATTTCAAGTGATAATGGAAAGCCGTTTGTAAGCAGGTTGTGGAAGAGCCTCCTTGAGCATTGGGGCATACAAGACCGACACACTGTTCCGTACCGCCCTGCCGGGCAAATGGTGGAGCGCCACAATGGCATTATCAAGCAGTGCCTTAGGGCTTATTGTTCCAACCACAAAGACTGGGACCAGCACATCCCTGAAATAGCCCTGGCCATGCGCACGGCTGAAAGCATTGTCACGGGCTACACGCCTGCCTTCCTCTGTTATGGCCGGGAGCTGAGAACCCCATGGACACAGGCTGAGGCCAAAGACGACGCGGAGCCTCCTGCGACAGCATACCGTGCATTTGCTACTGAGGTCTCCAAGTGTCTGCAGGAGGTGCTTGACTTCTCCAGGACACACCAAAACCACATGTGGCGCGCCCAGAAGACTCGCGACGACCAGCACAGGCGGCCACTGACAATACAGGAGGGTGATCTTGTTCTGCTCGAAAGCCACTCCCTCAGCGATGCCACCAAGGGCTTCTCCTCGAAGCTTGCACCCCGGCGTTCCGGTCCCTTTCAGGCAGTGAGACGTGTAGGACAGAATGACTTTGTTCTAGTGGACCCCAAAACGGGTCGTCGCCACGGTGTGAGACACGCAGATCAGCTGACACTCTACCATGACGCTGCAGGCGATGTGTAGTGGTGGCTTCACATTTTGAGGGGGGGAGACCTGTAAGGGTGGCCGAGAGAGTGCGTTACGTGGCGGCGTAATCATCATCATCTGGACTTGGCCGAGAGAGGGCACTACGTGACGGCGTCATCATCATCATTGGGACGAGAGTGCTGGGGGTTGCGTGTGTGGGGAAGGGAGAGTTCGGCCTGGTTGGGAAGAGTGGCAAGACATAGCGGTGTGTGGTGTGCGATTTAGGGTTAGCGCGTGACAGAGGCATTCTAAAAGATTTTCTCAAGTCGATGCTCTGTCCGGAAAAAAGTTTGTGTACACTACTCAGATACAGCATGAGCATCTGAGAAGCCAGTTTCCAAGCTACTACTCACATAGTGGTTGATGAAATCTAGGTAGTGGCGGGGGGTGATGGTGATGGACCGGGCGCCACGCTTGGCGAGCCGGCTGCTCGCCCTGTGCAGCGTCTGGTGCACATACACAAAGGCATTGACGATGGCGCTCCGGTGGTCAGGAGGCAGCCTCAGGCCGGGCACAGCGACTGGGAAGTGCTCCGCAGGCACCGAATACTGGAAGAGATGAATGTCCGGATTCCAATCAAAAGAGATGAATGCCCGGATTCCAATCAAAGTGATACAACATGTCCACGTGCCGCTCGTTTGCAGTTCCCGTCTCACTGGTGTTACGAAGGGCAACAGCAATACACACAATTCTCAAAGGTTGCCCTAGTTTAGAACACCAAATTATGCAAAAGACATTCAATGAGAACAATCGAACAGGCCAGAGCTCATCCCGCTTGCTAGATTCAATGCAAGCTACCGTTTTTGCTTGAACTAGGCTACAGCAGGCTGAAACTCTGGGATCCCTGATGAATTCTTTGTTTTGTGGTGTAGTCATCAGAAAGACCAGTAGAATCAGGCACGTATGCATTAAAGTGAGATGTGCAAATTTTGCAGTATAAGGGCCTATATCATGATCAAAATAACAAAAAACTTTATTTTTTTATAACAACGCATTGGCGCTAGCAGAGATATTCAGTTTGCTTCAAGTAACACAAAGTATTAAATTAATGGGCCAAATGAACAGATATTAACAAAAGAGCGAGACATTTACAGGTACGAAAAGTGTCTAACACTGAAAAAGTTACTTTCGTTGTTTCAAGTTAACTCACTTCAGTAGTTCTGTAGCAAGTGCTATTAACAAAAATGCAGCATGGTGGACTTACATTGGTTCGGTCAATGTCCAGCTTGGAAGTGAACTCTTTGCCCACTTGGAAGAGGGCATCATCCGACCAGTCACCAAACCAGTTCAGGACACACCTGCGCAAAAGTAAGATCATTATTGTACTGCTGGCTACACAGCTGAGGTGGGAAGTCACTCACTGCGGGATCAGTTGCGTACATTAAATATGGCAATTGCATATAAATTACAGTAAACTCTCGATAAACGGAACCTGAAGGAACAAAGAAAATGTGTTTCATTTAACAGGAGTTCGGTTTATTGAGAGATGAGTAAGAGTGCAGAATTCAGGTACGAAACCAATTCTACTAGAGGCAGCAGTTCCGTTTAAGCAGCAGTTTCGTTCCACAAATTTCTCTTTCCTGAGAGTGCACTGCATTTAAAAAAAAAGTTGCTTTTATAGCATCAATTAATAGAATCGAATCCCATTACAATGAAATTCAAGAGATACTGAAGAAAGTTAAAGCGAGCGAAATTTTGTTGCAGAGAAACCTCACACATCTTTTTTGACCATTGGTCTCATCAATTGCACACCCATCATCATCATCATCAGCCTGACTACCCTAATTACTCGAATCTAACGAGTGCCTTTTTTCTGGTTAAGCGAATTCATAAATCGCATGCGCGTTAGAATCGAGTACGAAAAAAAAATGAATACGGTCATTCTATTGCCATCGGCATATTCAAAGTGGCCGCCACCTAGAGGCGTCGGCCATTTCTGCCTATGTGTTTCCCATGCGCTGCACTTCGTACGTGTGCTGAGGAGTTCGTCACCTAGGTGAGCATTAGCATCGACGGCATGGAAGGGCTGACTCCAAAAACTCGACAAGTGCACCACGATGCCGCTTTTAAAAGGAAAGCCATCGCGTGTGCCGAAACGGACGAAAATCGCGCCGCATCGCGGTTGTTCGGAGTTCCCAAAACGTGCATGCGAGACTGGCGGAAACAAAAGCAGAAGATTGTCGACAGCAAAGATTCACGCAAAGGCTTCATTGGACCACAGCAGGGTCGGTTTCCGCAAATTGAACAGCTGCTCGGCGAGTATGTGATTGAGCAGTGGCACAGCGGCCCGTGACGACAGAACTGCTCCAAGTGCAGGCTATGCAGTTAGCCTTAGAAAAAGGGCTAATGCGGAGCCATTTTAAAGCGAGCAAGTGCTGGTTAACTAACTTTATGAAGAGGAAAGGCTTTTTCCTCCGAAGGCAAACGGGCATTTGCGAAAAGTTTCCGGAAGAGTAACATAAAAAGCTTCACAGTTTTCAGAGGTTCGTCCTAAACTTGCGGCACAACAACGGCTACCTGCTTAGGCAAATCGGGAATGCTGATCAGACGCCTCTTTGCTTCAACATGCCTGGCACCACAACCGTCGAGAAGAAGGGGGCGAAGCAAGTTCGCGTGCTGACATCGGGCCAGGGTAAAACTAGAGTGACGGCCATGCTACGTTGCATGTCAGATAGGCACAAGCTTCCCCCGTACCTCATATTTAAACGGAAGACGCTCCCGAAAGGAGTCGTTTTCCTGAGTGGTGTGATCGTGCGGGCCAACGAGAAAAATGGGTGTGCGTTGCAATCGATGTCTTACCTTTTTTTTTTCGTTGTCGTGAAAACCGGGTGCGCGTTACAATTGAGGGCGCGGTAGAATCGAGTAAATACAGTACGTCCACTGCAGGACAAAGGCCTCTCCCATGTTCCACCAGTTTCGCACACCCAACAAAAATTAACTTCGCAACCTTGAGAACTAGCAAAACCTGATTATTCGAAGAATCTGCGATATCAGTCAGACCAAGTAAACAAAACCGAATGTTTTCACTAGTCATTCTACTTTGCCTTAGCATCTCATAACTCAACTACAAATCTCTGTAGTATTTCTGTAACTCAGCATCTACAGAATTCGGCACATACGATACTCGACATCTATGAAACCCGGCATCTCTAATTTGACGTAGTTCAAACTTTTGGGACACTTGCACAATTTCAATTATTGAACACTTGCTTAGTGCAGCAATGAGGAGGAGTTCTCTGTTACAATATTTCTCAACGGCATGGTGCATAATATTTCAAAGTTCGAACTGCAACTTTCATAGCAAGAACCAGTTTACCGAAAAGTCCACCGAAAACATCAACGACCAGGCTTTCTCACTCAAGTTGCACATCCCCTCTGCAACACAGGTGCAGCACCCCACCTGTTGAAGAGTGCTGGAGATGTGGCTGCCCTGTCCTTGAGTCCCTCGGAGGATGGGTTCATGGTGAACACGACGTGCAGGTTGCGCATCACCTGCCCCGTGAACCACTTGTACAGCTCCTCGCTCGAGTCCAGCATGAGTCCCTCGCGCTGCGAGCCCTCCTTGCACTGGGTCATGAGGGCCGCATACTCGTCCCCTTCAAACAGGCCAGGCACCTCGCCGTTGGCCAGCAGGGTGTTCATGCGCTCCAGGAAGGACGAGTCCAGCACGTTGCCCTCGTCCAGGATAAAGCAGATCTTTTCGCCCTTACAGCCGGACCGGCGCAGCACCGACCGCAGGTCCTCGTCAAAGTCCGCCGCGGTGTACTTGTTATGGACCTTGATCTGGAAGACGCTCAGGCCGTTCATCCAGGCCACGAAACGCGACAGTGTCGTCTTGCCCGCGCCGCTCACACCGATCAGCAGAAGGTGACCCTGTTGAGGTGAACAAGGTTGAGGGAACAAGAGCCAACATTCTGCCAAGAGTAAGCTATCTGCAAATTGAGGTTCTATTTTAACTACCTACAGTTTGTTGATCTTATCACAACTTCCCACAGCAAGGCTGATTAAAGCTATTTGTCATGGCTCTAGGACTAAATTCTTCCAGTTAGTATACTGCCCCCAGTATAACATGCACTTGTGGTAACGTATCTTAAGACACAGCAAGGGACTGCTTTCTCACCTGTGGCTGCCGGAAGATACGGTCAATGCGGAGCACGTGGTCAAGGACCTCGTTGAACAGGACCAGCTGCACATCCAGCTCCTCTTCGTAGAAAATCTGAAAATTGGGACGTTTCAAAATTTCAGAGTAAACAATGCAGGAACATGCTACATGGATGCAAATTCACCTTGAATAAACAGGATTTTGCAAGGTGTCAGTTCGTTGAACATTTTGCATTAACTACAAAAAAAACTGCCACTACTGAAGCTAGCATCCACTCTCATCTCGTTTTGTGAAAAGAAATTCTTACTGGAAAATATATCAAACCACCCAGCAAAAGTGAATGCCTCCAAGGCACAGAGAAATGCAGAACATTTTTAATATTAAAAATGAGCTGTGTCGGCCAATACAAGCCCTCTTCCCACGACAAAAGAGAGAGGGCAGTACCTTGAGCCTGGCCTTGACGTAGTTCCGTAGCTCGTCTCGCTTCACGGGAACGTAGTCCTTGGAGAGCCAGTTGCTGTAGAGGATGGGCCGCCCCAGTGCCTCATCCTGGTTGATGTTGGGGAAGTGCTTCAGGGCCACCACATCCACGTTCTCATCCGTCCAGGCGCGCTCCTCGTCCTCCACCAGTCTAAAGCATACAGATGCAATGGCGAGCTAATTACGACAAACGAAACAAGACTCACTTTGATAGCACACACTATGATGTCACTAAGCGAAGGATAATAAAGCTACATAGCTTTATGCTTGTGCCTCCTACGTGTGTATTGACTACGGTGGCAGTGCATGCGTCATGATTCACAGGGTCACAACCTCAGTCGTGTGCTCAAACTTCCGCTAGCGTCTTGCACACCATCACGGAGCCGCGTTAGAAGCACTGTTTGCGTATTGCAACAGTGCAGAAAGTTTGATCTTTTGCCATTGCAGTTGCAACCTAACGTGCCAGCTCAGCTACAGTCTGACCGAAGCTATGACGAGGTACCTGAGGCGTTGGGTGCAAAACACTTTAGCCCAGTACTCCTTGTCTTCTACTGCTTTCATACCTCTACCTTGTCAATAGGCAAGACGTCATCAGATGGTCCAACTAAAGTTAAATGCTGATTGGTGAAGCATGAAGAAGACAAGATAGACTGGAGTGCATGCACACGCACACACACATTTTCCTGTATGTCTTGTCTGCTTCTTTTTGCACTTATGGTCCAGAATAAACAACAAGCAGACCATTCCCGCATTAATGCATCATTGAAATAGATACTGTTCATATACAATCACCAACCTATAACACTGCTAGCTGTGGTGCATATTAAGGACAAGACCAACCACCTATTTATATAGTGCTTTAGAAAGGCGTGGGATGTGCAGCTATGTTCCAATTAATTGAGTGCACCGGTGTTGAGGTTACGGTGTTCATACCAGGGAGTTGCTGTTAGTGTTGGTTAAACCCCACACCACTGCACCATTAAAGTGCAGGTGGCATGGCAATAATCGTATCTTCACTCCCACATGAAGTTTGTGACATCTTCAAAACGAGAACGCTATGACGATGCCTGTTTTGACCCCATACCTGTCCTGAAACAGTCTCAGGCCCTCATGAGCCCAGATGCGCACCAGGCCCTCGACAGGCAATGTCTCGAGTGGCCGCAGGGCCTCGCAGATGCCCCGCACCCAACGGGTCAGCTCACGCGGGCTGTACACATAATGCGGCTGCATGTCTTGGGTGAAGCGCTCCTACAGACAGAGACGGCACATATACAATTCCTGGTTACTCACAGTGGCAGAAGGAGACAGCTCTGATTGATATGTGGGGTTTAACGAAGGAGACAGCACTGACACCAGGATCAAAGGCAATACAAAAACTAAGCATAGTAAAACCAAAGAGTATTATGCAATATGAAAAAGGAAAACAATCAGTAGCACCGCTCAGACATTTACTTGGAGCACATCAAGTGCACATTGAAGTTTAAATTGTAATTTCGTGCTATAGGTTTTATTAGGCTTGTGTGAATATTTCGATGCTTCAAACACTCAAACAAACAATGCAGTATACAAATTTGCTTAGAATCGAACTTAAAACATTGAAAATTTCGAGTTATTTGAGACGAACGAATAAATGCATATTAGTACACGTGCGACATTTTGTAAAGGTAGTTTCACTGCAGCGGAGACGTACTAATCCGTGAGTGGTTTTACTGCAGTGATGCTGTGCCGAGTCGCGAAAACATGTAACCAGGAGAAATCCACCCTGCTGCAAAGCCCCACTTCAAGGCTGAGCACACTGCCCAAGATAGCACAAATCGATCCTTGCGCTTTCTGGCCCAAGAGAGGCACAACACCTTGCAGCAAATAAAGGTTGCGTCGTACGCTCACCTGCGACAGGAGATAGAACTCCACCATGGCAGCAGTGAGCGGCTCCGCGTAGGCTCTCAGCGAGGGCACCATGCGCAGCATGGCACGGTTGAAGGTGCCGTAGATCTGCTTGAGTGACGTCTCACCCGGGTAGTCGACGTAAACTACAGGCACGTGTCGCAGGAACCTGGTTGCGAGCAGGAGGCACAAGTGTCATTTTATGGTGAGACTTGGGCAGAAGACAAAGTTTAAATGCTGAATGCATGAACATTTGTTTATCCGGTGCTCTTGCCATGACTTCAAAAAGCGTCAGGCAAATGTGTGCTCTCCTCTACACTATTCTTCCCTGACGAACCGCTGAAGCTATAACATTTGCTTAGAAGTGAATGTTTGATAGACTAAGGAATGACACTGTCTACAGAAGTAGTGGATCGTACTTGTTGGAAACTGAAAATAATTAAAAACAAGTATAGTGATGGAAGCGACATTTTAGAGCAGATTCTGGAGCAGAAAAAATTGTGCTTTGGAGCTGCCATAAGTGTTCTTGGAGCAGAAAAATAATGTTAGTTTGGAGAAATTATTGACATTTTAGGAGCAGATAGGAAAATATTCTAAACGACTCCTGGAGTTTAAAGCGTCATTTGAACTTCTAATAAATACCAACACTTATCAAACATATTGCACACCCCGCCGTGGTGGTCAGTGGCTAAGGTGCTCAGCTGCTGAACCGCAAGTCGCGGGATCGAATCCCGGCTGCGGCGGCTGCATTTCCGATGGAGGCGGGAATGTTATAGGCTCGTGTACTCAAATTTGGGTGCACGTTAAAAAACCCCAGATGGTCGAAATTTCCGGAGCCCTCCACTATGGCGTCTCTCATAATCATATAGTGGTTTTGGAACGTTAAACCCCACATATCAATCAAACATATTGCACATACAATAATCACTTGAAGTAGCATGAAACAAATAATAAAGACTAAGACGAGCTACCTATAATTGAAACACCAATACATGTGGTAGAAATCATATAAAAGCAATAAAGCTGAGCAATAAATAAAAAGTGATAAAGCTGAGCCATTGCCACATGTAACTATTGCAGAAGCAGCAGTCTATAATCAGTACGAATACTGCATGTTTTCTTATTTCACCAAAACAGGCAGCCTAGAAATTTTCAAAAAGTACCGTGAAATGAGCTACCGTAATTACTCAAATCTAACGCGCACCTTTTTTCCGGTTAAGCGAGTTCATAAATCGCATGCGCATTAGAATCGAGTACGAAAAAAAAAAAGGATACGGTCATTCTATTGCCATCGGCATTCCAAAACGGCCGCCCCCTACGTGCGTCGGCACGGCGCGTCGGCCATTTATGCCTATGTGTTTCCCACGTGCTGCACTTCGTACGTGTGCTGAGGAGTTCGTCATCTTGGTGTGCATAAGCATCGACGGCATGGAAGGGTCGACTCCAAAAACTCGACAAGTGCACCACGATGCCGCTTTTAAAAGAAAAGTCATCGCGTGTGCCGAAACAGACGTAAATCGGGCTGCATCGCGGTCGTTCAGAGTTCCCGAAACAAAGCATGCGGGACTGGCGGAAACAAAAGCAGAAGATTGTCGACAACAAAGATTCACGCAAAGGCTTCAGCGGACCACAGCAGGGTCGGTTTCCGCAAATTGAAGAGCTGCTCGGCGAGTATGTGATTGAGCAGTGAGCGGCACAGCGGCCCGTGGCGACAGAACTGCTCCAAGTGCAGGCTATGCAGTTAGCCTTAGAAAAAGGGCTAATGCGAAGCCAGTTTAAAGCGAGCAGGTGCTGGCTAAATAACTTTATGAAGAGGAAAGGCTTTTCCCTCTGAAGATGAACGGGCATATGCCAAAAGTTGCCGGAGGAGTACGAAGAAAACCTTCTGTTTTCAGAGGTTCGTCCTAAACTTGCGGCACAACAACGGCTCCCTGCTTGGGCAAATCGGGGATGCCGATCAGACATTTCTTTACTTCGACATGCCTGGCACCACAACCGTCGAGAAGGGGGCGAAGAAAGTTCGCGTGCTGACATCGGGTCACGGTAAAACTAGAGTGAGGGAAATGCTCCGTAGCACATCAGATAGGCACACGCTTCCCACGTACCTCATATTTAAACAGAAGACGCTCCCGAAAGGAGTCTTTTTCCCGAGTGGTGTGATCGTGTGGGCCAACGAGAAAAATGGGTGCGCGTTGCAATCGATGTCTTACTTTTTTTTTTTTTCGTCGTGGAAACCGGGTGCGCGTTACAATCGAGGGTGCGGTAGAATCTAGTAAATACGGTAAATGAGCTTTACACTTAAATGCCACTTCTTGTGACATAAATGAGCTCAAAGCTGCTAAAGTGGGGAATGTAATCAGTCACATATCAAAGTCATCTAAGCAGCAGTTAGTAAACACTATGATGCTGAATTAACTACACACACATTTCATAAATATAGTCTGCTTGTAACATATAGAAGTCCACAATGTTAGTACACGTAGCACGGTCAATATGCTGGTATACAGCCAATTTTTGGTTTTGTTTACTGATTGGATGGTCACATGATTGAACTTCACTGTTTTCAGTTTCCTCGATTCCATTTTGGAGCAGAATGGAACAGCATTTCTTTTTTGAAGCAGTTTGGATCAATTGGAGCTGTGAAGCCCCACTTCAAGCCTTGTGACTTCCATCACTGCAAGTCACAAGGATCATTTGAAAAATCGTAGATCATTAATGAAGACATCTTTGGAAATAGCTACATTAATTATTTTGGTTTAAAGGGGCACTGAAATACTTTATCAAATAACCATGGAATGAATTCACTGGAAGAGTGATTATTTCACGAATCCAATGCCGCAAGAATTTTAAGAACTCGTCCAGTGCTAGTGGAGTTACGAAGGTTTGTCGCATGCTGCAACTGCATTCTCTCTTGTCTCGTCCCGGCGAAAGTGCGTGAAGCTAAGCAGGGAGAAATGGCAGGGCCACAGAAAAACGTCACGCGAGCTTCGCGACCTTGAGCATTTGTTTTTCTTCGAATGCGCCGTTTTCTCAGTGCGATCGCGCGCGCAGACATGGACAAGTAGCGGCCTCCCACGGCGATCTCTGTAACGAAGGGCGCGCCATGTTCAAATCAGCCAATGGCTGATAAATGGGTCGTTGAAGTGATTTAAGGGCATATAACGAGATTTGTCGAGAGAAGACAAAGCAATTTTTAGCTGACTTTGATCATTTATTGTGAATTCCAAGCTGCGTGCCGTACTATAATATTTGGCTCGCGTGCTGTCAGGAGCCTCTACTACTGATCGGCAGCGTTTTCTGACCATGCTTAAAAACTGTTGCAGGGCCCGTTTAAGCGCACAAACTAAATGTGTGCCTTTAGCACAGTGCAATCTTTCTTTTACTTTTTACACGTACTTTAGTTACACACGATATTGCCACCTTTGAAGATACGTCAAACACCGATAACGAAACACCGCATTACCACCTACAACGACGCGCACCCCAATACGGTAGCAGCCTTATTGTGTTTTGCCAACCAAACAACACATAATTCAAATGCAGGTCAAGGAAATGCTTCAGGATGGTGTGATACAGCCTTCAAGCAGTCCCTGATCGTCACCAATCGTTTTCGTGAAAAAGAAAGACGGCACGCTTCGCTTTTGTGTTGACTACAGGAGGTTGAACAATGTCACAAAGAAAAAAGTGTATCTGTTGGCCAGAATCAATGATTCTCTAGACAGACTGCGGCGCGTGAAGTATTTTTCATACAGCGACTTGAAGAATGGTTATTGACAAATACAGGTCGACGAACGTGACCGGGAAAAGACAGCTTCTGTAACTGCGGATAGCCTTTATGAATTCGAAGTGCTGCCTTTTGGCCTCTGCTCCGCTCTAGCCACATTCCAGTGAATGATGAATACCGTCGGCTGACCTTAAGCGGAAAAACTGACTCGTCTACTTCGATGATGTCGTGTTTTGGAAACATTTGACGAGCATTACGTCGCCTTCAGAATATACTCGAAGCCATTCGATCGGCTGATCTCACACTCCGACCTGAGAAATGTCATTTCGGCTACAAAGAATTAAAGTTTCCTGGTCACGTCATGAGAACCGCTAGTGTTCAGCCTGATCCTGGGAAGACTGCTGCCATTGCCGCTTTTCCAGCTTTTAAGTGACAAAAAAAAAGTCTTCGACGGTTTCTGCGTCTGTGCGCGTATTACCGGCGCTTTATTGAAAATTTCTCCAACATTGCACAGCCACTATTACGCATCACGCGTGACGACACACAATATATTGTTGCTT